>NC_088981.1:112808174-112942179 GCF_963932015.1 Anas acuta
TGCAGGAGGAGTAGCAAGCAATAAGCTGAGCAGAATATGGGCACCAGTGGGGAAATGTAAAAGGAAACCATTCAGCTCAGCCACAGCCATGGGAGACAAGGCAAGGAGACCTTGGGAGGTGCTGGTATTTACTGGGGGAGCCAGAGCAGGCTGGCGATGCCTGCGGCAGGGAATGCCCCCGGTTCACCAGGGGTGTGGGGGGCTCAGGAGGGCCCTTACCTTTGGTCAGGACATGCAAAGAACACCCTGAGGATGAGCTCCTGTGGGTGCAGACAGCAGCATCTTTGCTGTGTAAAGAAATCTTAAATTATGTAGGTTATCTCAGGCATGCCATCTGCTTGGGAGCCAGCCCCTCAGCACTCCTGGAGAGAAAAAAGCAGCAATGGCCAGGTACCACTCCATAAACACTCCTGTCCTATTGGATTCAGTGCGTTTACTGTCATTTCATATGGAAAAAAAAAAGAGCTCTTGGAGCACACCCATTGCCCGACATGCAGCATAAGGACATGCATCACTACCAGCATGCCTCTGCGGTACCGTATTTCAGGTCTCATTTTTGGGGGTTTTGGCAAACACAACAGCTCCAAGGCACAATACAGTGCAGCCTAAAGCTGAGCTAAACCCCATTAATTGGCATACAGGGTGGCTGGAGGCACCTCCACGCAGGCTTGGCTGATGGAGAGGCATTTTACTCCAGTGTCTGCACAGTGGGGATGGTGCTAGTGTGGTGGGTTGATAATGACAGACAAAATTACTGTCTGCACAACAGGATGGTGTAGGTAATAATGAGGCTGGGGAAGGGCTACTTGCCCAATGGAAAAAATATATACACCCAGTAGCTTTGCTGTGTCTGATTTACTTAGAGTTTTCCATAGGTTTTTCACCAAGCAGGTGTCAATCAGCTTGTCCCCAGAACATCCTGTAAATGTGCAGGACACAGATGTCCCTCCAAGGGAGGAAAACTTAGTCAACCTGCTCTGGATAACTAGGAATTTGTGGCAGAGAGGGGCACAAACCTCTGCTCTCTGCAGCTCAGCAGCTTGCCCCGAAGGCAGGATGTAATGGGAGCAATGAGGAACAGCACTGTGGTCACCTCTTATCACTTTGTCAAGGTCAGATCTCCTCCGTCTGCCTCAGTAGCTGGGGAAACTGAGGCATAGGACATGTCATGGTGCCTTGATTGCTGCTAATGCCCAGGATGCTGCTGCCTGGAAGCTCCCTGGCATGTTTTACAACTAAATTGTGCAAATCAGTTTGGCTATTATCATTTAAAAAAGGGATTTGTGTACAGCTACCAGATTGCCGAACCCTAGTGGAGCAAGGTCGGGGAGCAAGCCTATGACAATGCTGGCAGTCAGGCCCTGCTCCTAGACTCCCCATCTAGTTTCTATTCATTGCTTGTTTAGGGTAATGAAGAGCAGACTGAGGAAATTTGGGCTGTTTGCTACAAGAGGCTGTTTTTTCAAAAAACAGTGCAACCCAGTGCTGGCCTGGACAGTTAAAGGCAAGCTTCTTGAGCATCTTTTCCTTACAAACTTCCCCAAAATCAAAAAATAGGTTTCTATTTCATATATACATTTTAAAGCAATCGGTATCAAGCAAATAATCATCCAATCCATTTTTGCTCACTGTCACACATGGGATAGCTACGGCAGACCTGAAGGTGCAGGAACAGCTACACCCGTTCCATCGCTCAGGAGCATCCCCCTGTCCACCTTCCCAATCGATTTCCTCATGAACAACCTATGCCAAAGCCTTTATGAAATTCAAGCCCAGCTTCACATTTCATTGAAAAACCTTTAAGAAAAGCCATTTTTCATACTTAAGACTTTTTCAAATCTCCTCGAACCAGTTACATTCTGCATTGTATCTTTTGAAGCTGGCCATTGTCCAACGACAATCCTTAAAATCCCTTTACAGTTTTAAAGGAAAATACAAGCCCTCATTTACCACTGGATCCAGCCCGAAAATAAAAGCCTAATGCCTTGACAGGCCTGGATATTTTTTTGGGTTCTAAGTCTGATTTATGGTGGTAGCCAGCAAACCAGGCTGGTGAAATATTTGCTGCTGCTCGCAGGGATCTGGAAAAATGAAGTGTGAAGTTCTGAAGAGAGCAGGCAACAGTTCTCCAGTCACTAAACACTTCCAACGAGTTGGCAGCGGAACAGAGCTGTGGTCTGAAAGATGAACCTCAAAGGAATAGGGGAGGGGAGCAGTACTGTGCGCAGTGTCAAAATACTGCTGCAGCCTAAAGCTTTCCATACATTCCTGACATCGAGAGGGAAAGAGAAACATTTTCTTCATTATTTATTTATTCTCTCTCTCTCTCTCTCTTTTTCTTTTTCCTGCTCCATTCCCCCTGCAGGGGTTTCACCCGATGTAGGGAAAAAAATTGAAAAGCAACAACAGGGAGCAGAGGAAGCTGCTTAAACCCACCGTAAAAATGCGCGATTAAAATTATATATATATATATATATATATATATATATATATATATATATATATATACGTACATAAGATCCAGCTAGGGTAAAGCGTTGCTTTTGCTTATAGCTGAGCAATCTCGGCAAGAGAGGCCGCGGCAAGCTGTCCGCAGCCTTTCGAAGTGCCAAGGCCCTGCGATCTGTGGGCGTGGGAGCTGTGATTTTCATTCCCATGAAAAGGGAATTTCCTAGAGGTAAAAGTGAGGTGGGGATTTTTCAGAGCGTTCTTGGAATGAATCACCCCTGAATACGTTTGCCAGGTAAAACATGTGGCTGCTTCGCTTTATTTTCTTCAAAGGAAGTTAATATTCATCCCTATCATGTAGATCGTACGGAGACAGAGATAGGCTGATAAACGAGGCGTATTTCAGTACTCGGTGTTTCAGCGATCTGCTTTAACCTCTATGAATTAACTCGGCTTCCAGTGTGAGCACCCAATGAAATGGTCAGCACTGGGAGCTTACTGGGGCAGTGAGATGGGGACGAGCAGCCCTGGAAAGCTTGATTTGCCCACCTCACAGGGGCTGTCACTCTCCTTAGCTATGTCTTAATCCCCTCTCGACAGCTGGGCATGAGGTGAAATAAAATAACCCCTTCTGTCCAGCAAGGCAGCAGAGGTTTTATTGCACCCCAGCCCAGTAGACACAGTAGACACCCACTGTCACACCGATGGGCAGCCAAAGTCCCTCTCTTGACTTTGCCTGCCACTTGTAAACAACAAGGCCAAAAGCGGGGACAATTTACGATTCTTCGCATTCACGGAAATGAGAACGGGATTATTTTCGTTTGGTTTTGGCACTTAACAAAAAGAAAAGCCTACTAACCATTCTGGTTTAAAGCTGTCCGAGGTCAGAAGCTGGGATTATATAACAAAGCTCGTCTTGTTTCAAAACACAAGCGTTTGGTTTGGGAGGAACAACTGCACGTTCTGGTTGTCTTTAAAGCTGGGGAATGCTCTGCGCGGGCTGGGGAGCCGGAGGAGCAGCGTGGAGCCTCCAGCAGCCCGCGCCGCTAATTTTTTGTTGTTGTTGTTATTGTTATGAAATGGCTTCGGCGCTGCCTTTAACAGTAGAAGCACTTACGGGACACGCTCGCAGACAAACCCGTCCGCACCGCAGCCGTGCAGCCCCGAACCCACACGGTCTGTCACACGCAGACACCGGTGCCACCCACGCTCCGGCACGGCGGCTCAACGCTCGCACACGCTCACGCAAACCGAAAGCGACGGTCCCCGCCGCACGCCCACGCCGACGTAGCCAAAACAGGCCCCTTCGGTCTCGCACCTCCTTCCCCCCTGCCCTGCCAGCATCCCGGCATCAAAGGGGGGAGGGAAATAGAGAAAAATAGAACCCGAGCTGCTCTGGTGTGGTGGCGCTCGGCTCGGCCGGGGGCCGCCCCGTAGGCCTGTGTGCGTTCGTCGGTGGGTTTTGTTTCACAAGAGCTCAGCTAAATGCTGAATAAATCCTGAAACCTGAAGAATGGGATCTTCCAGGCCTCCTTCTAACCCCGTCGGCCCTTGGTTTTGCAGAGTGATTAATATCCTGGTGCTCACCCTTTGCTATTTCAGCAAGGGTCTTTTTATAGAAGGAAGCTTTAGAAAGGTGACCCACGGCAATAAACACCTCCCCTGCCTGTTTTTTAGGGGGGTGGCAGTGCACTTTGCGTCAGGGGATGCTCGTTAGTGGGTTCTCCAGGGCACGGAGGCAGATGAGGGACGTGGCAATGCTGTCCTGTCTGCTGAGCTTCTCTTCCGATAGTGAAACCTTCCCCAGCTGCTCTTCTCTTGGTCCCCAGGCCTTTGGGGCCCCTCTCTGTCTCTCACCCCCCCCAACGTTTGCAGCGCCTGAGCTGCAGCGTGGTTGTTTCCAGCTTCTGGTGTTCGCCCTGTGGTTAGCGAGCTCCCCGCGGGGCTGGGGACGGGAACCCACTTCCTGCCCCGCCACCTCTCACCGTGCTCTCGGGCAGGGCAGATTTGCAGATTTGCACTACCCCAAGTGTCAAGTGACATCAGTGGAGGGGGCAGGTGTCTTTCAGTGCCAGACAACCCCAGCAGGCAGCTCAGCACCTCCAAAAGTGGAGTCCTAAAGCTCTCCTGGGCAGGCATCTGGGGAAACAGGGACGCATCCATCCTCCTTGATCCCAAAGGGATTCAGCCCTGATGCATCCACTCCCCACACCGCTGTGTTGCTGCAGAGTATTTCTGCAGTGCCTCAGACAGCAAACACACAGCAGTGACAGCCTTCTGCAGTGCCCAAAGCCCTCGTCCCAAACAGCAAAGAGCACGCACACAATTGCTCATGTGCTGCCACTGTCCCTCTCCACCAGCAGCATCCCAAGGAGCCTGGCAAGCTTTGCAACTGGGGCTTCATTCATTTTGTCCACTGCTGAGGGGTGGCCATCTCGGAGGCAGAAGGCAGCAGAAGCTGATGAGCGCTTGATGACATTGCTCAACTGTCTGCGAGAGGAAACGAAGCCTCCTGCGTAGAATTGAAACCGGATGGATAATTCAGATATGAAGATTATTGACTGCTTTGTTCAGTCTTGTGCCTCTGAATTGTATTTTGGGCTGAGCTGGCTTGGGGTTTTGTTTTAGTCACTTTAAAATTTGGGGTGGTTCTTTGTCACTGTGCTAGGGTTAACCTGACTTCAGACGAGGCTGCAGTGGTGCTATGTAGGCTGGTAACGTGCCTGGGTAACACGAACACAACCTTCCTGCTTTTTAGCAGAATCACTCTATTTTAATTCGGTGATGAATGATAAGTGTCAGCAGGGCTGGAACAAGTGTTTTGCAATGTGTCTACCCAACACACGCAGTCACCGCACGCACGATAACCTTAGCAAACTGCTGCACTCTCTACGTGGAGGAACATCACGTTCTCTGGTTTCTCACGGCGCTCTTTGAGCTACCTGCCTCTGAGTGGATGGGAAATCAAATGCTATGCTTGAGCTGATTTTTTGAGAAGTCTGAAGGATTTTATTTTACTTTATTTTATTTATTTATTTTTCCTGTGAGAAGGCTGGGAAAGGTCTTTTTCTTGTAAACTGTTTCCTTTCAAAATTTTCCTTGCCCCCCTTCATTGGAACGTCCACATGGAGCCTCACCTGAAGGAAACCCTTTTTCTGGAGCAGAATGGGATGGCCACATGGAGAAGCAGGATCAGCTTTGACCCCAAGCTGGGCTTCTCTCACCTAACTTTATCCAGCTAAAGCCAAGGTGTCTTACCTAGCCACACCATTCAGTGTTTTGCTGAAGACCCTGTGGGATTCCCACACCTTCTTGGGGCCATTCCCTCTGTCTTCAGGCAAAACAATGGCTCTTGGGAAGTGGCCAGCTCTTTCCACCGGTCAGGGCAACCTGTGACATGGGCTCCATGCAGACCACTGTCCCGGTGAGAGCTAATTAGGTGAGATGAATCTCATGGTGAGGAAATTGAGGCAGCTAATGAGTTGCTGGGTATGTGTCTGCAGATAGCTGGCACGCACAGAGCGTGGCCAGGCTGGGAGTTCGCTGTAAAAGATGAGAGCTGAAAAGCTGAGCATTGAAGAGGTCTTTATTATAATTATTACACACTTAGCAAGCAGCTTTTCTTGAGATTATCCATTGAATCAGGTTGTGGCATCCCATTTTATACCTAAACTGTCAGATCCTGGGGAAGTTTAAGGTATGTGAGAAACCAGCTAGTGCCCTAACCTGTGTTTTTAGACATAGCCATCATAAAAATAAGCAAAAATATTTTTGTTTTTTTGTTAGTTTGTTTTATTATTCTTTTTTACTCTCAGCTCCTTCTGAGGACAGAAATTCAATATCTAATCTCATACAAAACCCTTAAGTTTTGCCAACTGCATCAGTAGGATAAAACTGCAGTGCAAGCCCAAAATGACTTGATCTGTTGTTTTTTTGTTCTTAAATTTACCCCTAAAATTGCATAATCCGGCTACTCCTTGTTAAAACAGGATTAAGCACTTTAGCAGAGATCTGTTTTGGGTTGTTTTTTCTTCCCTCCACAAGTGTGTGTTAATCTAACCTGATCAAGCCCCCAGGCCCCCACGGATGTGTCTGCTTTCACCACTTCGGGCGCTCTGTCTTTTGAGTCCGAGGGCACGCAGCCTTTAACAAGCAGCTTCTCGAGCATTTGTTAGTTCTTCTAAAAGGTGATTATTGCCAAACGCACAGTCGTGGTGGCTCATTAAAGGCTCTCACGTGACGGCTCCATGCTGCATTTTGTGTGTACGCACCCAAGGCTGTCACCATTTAGAATAAAATGCTAAATATTTACTAGCAAGGCAAGCCACGTGTATAAATATTTATACCAAGGTACAATAAAAAAGTACCATAAAACTGATATGTTATAAAGAATTTATGTGCTGAAACAGCTGAGAGCATTACAAAAGATGTGCCATTTCATGATTGTATTATGTGCAGAGATTGCAGTGTTTAGGTGTTTAGTTTATTACTATCTGACCTTCGCTGTTGGACTCATTAATCTGTCAGGTGAAGGACCCCTAATTATATTTCTTGTAACATGGCAAAGTACAGAGAAGCGTTATCATATGGGGAATAGATCTTGAAGATTTACTGTTCTGTTGCTCATGATCCCACAGGGCTAGGAAGTGGAAAAATTATACACAAAAGCAGCAAATGTTTAGAAGGGGAATCTGTCTTCCTAATTATTGCGCTGAAGGTGTTCAATTGGGCTGAGATAAAGGGAGCATAAGCAAGGGGTTAAGCTTCAGTTTCAAAGTGGTAATTGGTTTGGCTTTGTGCATGAAGCTGCAAGCAGCCAGGAGCCTCCCAAAATCAAGCACCCCATCATGGTGTCACTGAGACTTTCCCACCTGCTGCCAGATCCCAGTCTCCCATCATTTAGCAAGGTGAATCCAGGACTGTGTAGCAATGGTTGTTGATTTTTTTTCCTAACTTTGGCAACTATTTTGTATTACCACCATACCAAAGGTCGACTGGGAAGCCTAACTTGTATAGGGAGGCTCCCTATACAAGCGATTTAGTGGAGATAAGAAGCTCAGGGTTAAATAGTAACCTGGCACGGGATGGTGCAACCCAAAGTTTGCCGTTCCTCTTATGTGGACTCACTCAGCCCACAATTGTCCTTACGGTAAAGAGTCCCAAAGCCCCCAGCTGCAGCATACTGGGGAAATATTAGAGCCTGATGCCCTTTTCTTGCACTAGTCATGTTGGCCACTGTCAGAGGCAAGACAGTGGACTAGAAGGATCTTAGACCTGACCCATTTTGGGGTTACTTCTATAAAGTCTATATGAATTATTTCGTCATGTGACATTAATGGGCAGAGTCATGAGTGTGCTCCCAGTTCAGCAGCAAAGCAGGAGGCTTATAAAAGGAGTTAAAAAGAGGAAAAGGAAAGAAGTCAGAATCTGGCAGTCAGCTTTCCTGGCCAGGTGGAAATCTAGATGTCTGGCTTGTTACTTGTGATTTTGGACCATAATAGCATCCTTTCACTTGCTTTTTTAAAAACATATTGCTTGCTATAACAGACACATGGGGTCAGCTATCTGTGGGCTTATGATTTTGTTGGTAAAAGGCACAGCACAGATGTAGACATCCTGTTGATAGGATGGGATGTCACATAATTGGAAAAAATTGTACCTATTTCGGGTACCTCGGACTCCTCATCCCTCTCATTCTCATCTTGTTGCTTTGTACTTGTGGTTTCTGTTCTATATTTTAGGCTTTGGGGAAATGCTCTGTGGCCTGTGACACCCAAAGGTGGCAGGAACAGCTGTTGAGTAAACACTGATGCTTGCGATCTGGGGAGGCTGGCAACATTTCAGGCAATCCTAGAAGTAAACTGTGCCACCTGCCATAGAAGAATTAAAAAAAAAAAAAAAAAGCTATCAAAAAAAGCCATTAAGACCTTTGGGAAATTCCTTCCTGGCCACAGCTCTGACGAGCAGTTTCACTCTGAGGAGCTCGGGGTCGTGTTTTTACGGTTAGCGATGAGCACGTCACGCTGACAGCGCAATGGAAAACAGGTGCAGGGACTCGTGCGTTCAGCTAGAGAGACCCTTCTGGGGGTGGGAAAACCTATTTCTCCTCCAGTCGCTTGAAGTTACATATTCACACAGTGCTTTTGTAGACAGCTGTGGAAATCCCTGCCTCAAAGAACTTGCTGTCTAAACCTTTTACTATAATGTGAATAGGAAAGTGAAAATATGTAGTGTCTAATACACAGATTTTTCAAAAGAGCTGTCAGCATTAAGTCTGTGGACTAGACATTCAGCCAATATAAACCAAGGTAGAGATACTGAATTATTCCATTTTACACCAGTGAAGGGTCTGACTCTATTATTCTCTATAAAGGGTTTGATCAATGTTTTCCTTTGGCTCAGCATTTGATTAATAAGATAGCCTAGCCCATAAAGCAGACTTTGGAACTGCACGATGTGATCCGTTTAATCAGTTTGTCATTTTTATTTTGGAGACTTACTGAAAAACAAAACCCTCTGCATAGCTATTGATTTAGTATGCTTTGCCTTGTATTCCCATGAAGGCAAGTGAATAAATATTTCTGATGCATAAAGTGCTGGAAGAGTGTTATCGCTGCGTTCAGGAACAATCCGTGTGGGAGGACTGTAATGTGCACCGTCAGTATATGGCATTCGAATGCTAGCAATGAAATAGATACTAAAATAACATTAATATGAAAACAAATGCAGAAACAGATGTTTACATTTACACAAACATACCTCTGGGAGCCTCTTGCATCATGCTCATTTTTGGAGCTATTTAGATAGCATTGTTCCTCCAAAACCAGTTCTTCTATCTCGGGCTGATATGAAGCTGGAAGAGTTAGGCTGGCACTTATCTAAAGAAGTGTCTATTTGGGCCCAGGTGCTGCCAGTGATTTTGGAGGAGGAGCAAGTGAACTCAGCAGAGAGCAGAGAAAAGCTCTGCTAACCCTGTTTGTGAGCAGACAGAGCATCGCCACGAGAATGGGAAGGTTTTAAGCACTCTGCATTACAGAATAGCCATAGCTATTTATTTAAAGGCTGAGCCGGGCACAAGACTGGATGCCTCTCTGGGGGTAGGATGGAAAGCCCAGGAGGGTGCCTAGCTAAAGTCTGCCATTTCCACTTGACCAGAGAGCATTGCTCTTTCTACAAGGAGGGCTATGAAGAAACAGAGAAAATGAATGAAATCAGTTGGCAGGCTATAGCAGTACCAACACGAAAAACCATCTACATTTTAAATCATTTTGTTGTGGATGTTTCTTACACTTTATTCTCAGCTTAACCGAAACTGCTTAGGGATTAATTTTTACAGTTACATTACAAAAACTGATTCATAATTACTTTTGACGTAAGCTTATTAGCCTAGCTAAACATAAATAAGAGTTTCTGTTTAGATGTATACTGATTTAATGAAGTCATTAAAAGAATGCTACTCTGATGGAAATTCCTCACCCAAGACTATCACACAAAAGCAACTTCTGTTGATTACTGAAAGCGAGTAAAAGTTCTGCTTTAACATCAGATCCCTTTTGTCCTGTAGCTGAATTTATTGTCAAAAATATCAAATGTTTGTAGATCATGAGGCAGGAATAAGTATCAGTAACCCTCTCTGTAACATCTTGCTATTTTTGTTTCTTGGTGCCAGTGGGCAGTAATCACAGAACCAAGCCAGGAGATATCTCCAAGTGGGTAGCACCAGCAGTAGTGGTGTCCATAATAATCCTTCTTGAAAGCCCTGGCTGAACACAGGTTAAGCTGTTAAGTAATGCTAACATCTTTGGAAGGATTCATTTCTGGGCAGCATTGAAACCTGTACTACATGAGTCAACAGGTCTTTTTGCCATTGGCTCAAGACAATTGAACCAAGGGAGGTTGCCTTTGAGAAAAGTGGCAACAGAAACTTGATAGCACCGCTTGAGCTGTTTCTGTAGTCCTCCCTCCTCCCCCCCCCATCCAAGACTTAGTCCTAATTTATGGGTGTCTATCAAAGGCCAGGGCACTTCTGAGAGTGGAGACAGAAGGATGGAGCAGTCTGTGAGGAAATAGCCCTACTGATTTGGGCTGTCTTACTCACCATAGAAAAAAGCAATCACTTCTGGAAGGAGTTTTCTACTTAATTTGGATATCAGCTTTGTAGAGAAATGGGGCATTGCCAGCTCCTCTCCTGTGACTGAATAAGTGGTCTAGGATGACCAGGGGTGAAGATTGCACTGCAGTTAGATAACATTAATACTACTAGTTGTTATTATGCAATTAATAATACTGTAGTTTAGACTCATACCTGAATAGCATCCAGGCATTTAACTCCAGGGATATCAGCTGGGATGAAGACAGGAATTAGAAGCCAACTTATTTCTGGATTGGGTCTTACATAGTTTCTTAAAGTTCAAAGATGGTATACCTTGAGATTAGAAATTATAGTACATTCTCAGAAATAAACTGGTGTAATTATTTCTCAATCTCTCTGGAGCAAACATATATATTGGTAACCAGATCTTGCATCTAATACCCAGTTAATTTATATTCCCGAGTAGCCACAATGAATTCAGTGCAATTTGTGCAAATGAGGATTTGCATCCACATCAGTGCAAGTTAGCTGCAGCTAAACTCTTGCTAAAAACAACAAAAGGTTTTGTTGTGTTTCAGTTTACAATTTTTACCCTGCCTTTTGCCAAAAGGTGTGGGGAATCAAGAAGAGAACAGGAAATTCTCTACTCGACTGCAAGTTCACACCCTTCCTTACGTTTCCTAACAGCAAGGAGAGGTCCAGACTGCTCTCTGCATTAAAATATCTGATTTCCTTTTGTTGCTCTGCTGATAGTCTTGGTGGCTGCACAAACTTTTCTTTTTGGTTGGGTAGGATGTGCCTGGTTTCTCAGCTGTTGATAAGGACACACCTGTTGGAGGAGAGCAGTATATAAAAATAGTTTTAAGAAATGATGTTTTACCTCTTCTTGCAACTGCACAGGCCCCTTCATTAAATCTGCCAGCTGCATACCACCTTGCAAGATCTGAATTAAGAAGCAGATTCACCCCACAATGTGTGGGACTCATCCTGCACGAAGAGATCACATTCTGCCAGTACTTTTAAATGGAAGAAAACCACTTTCGTGGTAGATGGGCAGCAGGAAACACTTTCTCATTTTGTCCCATGTGCCCATTTATGGTCCCTGTCCTTCTAATGGGATTGAATAGGCTTACATCTAAATTCCACAGCAGTTTTGCTCCTGAAGGGCAGCTGTTGGATCAGGCTGCCCCAAGAGTTTCCAAGTGCTGCTCCTTGGAGAGCTCCCCAAGTCCAGGGATGTGGGTCTGGGCACATTGCTGGGGCAGGAGGGACAGGGGCACCCAGGGGTGGCCATGCTGTGATGCTGTGATTCTATGGTTCCCATCACTGACAGCCTAAGATACAACCTCAGATTATACAAAAATGAGGCAAAGGGTTTCTCTCAGCACTCACAATTTTGGTGTAAGGCAGGCCTGGACAGCTGGGCAGGGGCAGAGGAGGAGGAGAAGGGTGAGAAACCCTGGCTTGATTCATGTGCCCTGGTGTTGCTCAGGGAGAAACCCACTATCAGCGTGTTTAATCATCAGCTAATTATAAACAGTTGTGGAACAGATGGAGGAGCCAATGTCAGCAGCCAGATGGGAGCAGGAGGTGGCTGTGTGGTGTCGCAGGGGCAACTTCTTCTACTGTAATAGCTTTACCCCCTTGGCTTGCTTAAGTGAGAAATAAAATGACAAAATATACTGCACCTAGTTCCAAGTAGGAAAAGGTAATGTCATTGTCAGGTTTGGTTTAAAAGGGTAGATGTGTTTAAACCTGCAATGACTGTGCTGTCTTCACTGCTGACACCAGGTACCCTCTGAAATACTTGCTCATATTGGCACCTCTCAGAAGATCAGGTTATCTTTATTGCTGTAATGCCATATTGCTAGGAAATTCAAGCAGAAAATATTTTCCTAGCACAACTTCATCGTGGGCATCGTGGGCTTTCATTCCCATCCATGTGTTACAGGATTGCAGCAGGAGGAGGAGATGGTGCACAACGCAATAGAAGCGCATGTGGTCTGTGCTATGGGCATGGTGAAGCATGTCTTTAATAGCAAGGATCAATTCCACAAGTCCTGGGCACTTAGCAGCTATTTAATACTTGAAAACAATTCTGCAATAGCTTAGGACAGAAAGTGAAATTTATTACCCTATTAGATTAAATGGCATGGGGATATAAAGTACTTAAAGTAATATAAATAAATGTAAGCACACAACTGGAAGTGCATCAGACTTAACGCCTTTTTTTTTTTTTTTTTTTACGCAAGCAGTTTCAGTATTTAAAATTATTATACAAAAACAACTCCTTTTTTTTTAATTATTATTATTGCTCAGCACTGTGAACAAAGGAAATATTTAAAGATAAAAATTATTCTTTGATTATTAATCAATCATACCCAGCCCAGCAGTGCTGAGCTACCAGCTGCACCATGCTGGAGCACACAAGAGCTCAGCTTAGGCCCAGGAGGACGAATACGACCTCCTACCTGCGTGGGATAAAAATTTCCAATGAGATGTAAGTAGCTTGGCACACCCAAGAGCAGCCGGTTTATGGGATCTGATACGATCACAGCACACGATCTGCAAAGGGGCAGATCCTCTGACAAGGAGCGCCTGAGCACTGTGGCAGAAGCAATGGTTGGTTGGAGCAGTGCGTGCGGGATGCAGGAATCTGATCTGCTGCAGGGGACCTTTGTGATAAGTTATCTGTTTATTTTGCAAATACTGCACTAAAATTCATTATGTTCCCTCTAGTCTATGCAGCTCTGTGCGCAGCAGTTCTCAGGTTTTAGTTAAGAAATTCTCTGCTTTTGTTTGACTGAAGTCGTATTCTCTATAGCTCATATTTTTATTACCCCCTTTTCAGCCTTATGCTCTGCTGTCTTGCTCTTTTGCTTTCTGTTCAGACTTGTTTATTATAGACATAATTATAATATCTGAACAATGAAATGTAAGTTGACTGGATTGCTCAAACTGCTATTTTTAATTAAAAAGAAACAAACACCAAAGATTTCAATATTTTTTCCCCTCTATTTCCTCCTTATATCCTCTATCTTCCATTTACCATAGCTGTTCAAAACTGAACTCCCAGTGCTTTGGTAACCTCATTAACCAATTCCTTTAAAATTTATCAGTGTATTCAACTTAAGGCTAAAAATGTGTGTACAGTCAATAAATACTTTTATATTCTTTTAAAAGGCTTTTTTTTTTTTTTTTTCTGCCAGCTGCCCTGATAAACTCTAGCTCTGTAATTCTAATTCTACCTAATTCCAAGTTTCTTTATTTCATTTGCATTGTTAAAGGGTTTCTGGAGTACAAATGGGATTTGGGGTACTGAATTTGCTACAGGAGCAAGTTTGGATATTCAGAGCAAAGCAACTGCTTGCTGTCATTTTCTTTTTCTACTGTGTTTAAAGAAATGGGATTTTGTGGACATATTTCTTAGTTAACTAGGATTACACTCAAGAAACACAAAAGTTTCTTCTCCTAATAGAAGCATCTCTGCAGGAGCCCAGATTATTGACTAACTAGTCAGGCCAGAGCAGCCATCCTATTTCACATGTGTTGCCTCTGGATGTGATTTTCTCATTGGCTTAATCGCTGTTGTTCCCACTGAATTCGGACTTCTGGGAGCTCATTATTCTACAGATGAGTCTGAGACACTTCCACTGTGAGCCAGGGAATCCGCAGTTCTCACAACTCTACCAAACAGTCTGAAAAGCTATTATGGGCTATGCTTTGGGGATTAAAACAGATTTACATTATTGAAGGTTTGGTAGTAACTCCTAAAACCAGGGCAGAGGAAGCACACCAAGATTATTCCAGCTTTTCTTGCTGAGGGACAGCTCCACCTCTCCCAACAGTGTGCTGGGAGATGCTTACCACCACCTGAGACAGGACCTCGAGCTTGTTGGACTTCAGGTCTTCAATTCAGTGTGGCAATGCTTACATTCCCAACATTAAGCTCTACGTGCCACAAGTCCATACAAATATGTGGGGAGTATGTTGTTTTCCTAAAGAGGAATCCTCATTGAAGAGTACCTCTCCTTCCTTTCTGCCAGCCTCCTTCTCAGCAGAGAAGCTCAGAAATGGTAGAAGTCCCCAGGTAATTGCCTGCTGCAGCCTGGGATTTTTTGATTTTCAGCTTCACCAGCATCCCTCATTGCAGTGAGCAGAGTGACAGCACTCCTTTGAACTTCTTTGATTTTAGTTAATGTCTGAAAATGTGATCTTTTCTTACCAGAAATAATGATGTGGGAACAGACGGTATCTCTCTTCAGCTGGTGACTTTTATCCCTGTTGTGTATTGGCAACCGTTGGAATAATTTATGGTTCCTTCCTCAAGTATGTGGTCCCTAGTTCCAGACCAGAGTACAAACTCTGCTACAGGACACAGTAGGATGCAGAGAAGGATTGCGTTTCTCTCTACCAGTCCATTTGGCTTCATCGGTAAGGAGTAGGTTTGAGTGATATCATCATCCAGCCCTTGTCCCACCTTTTCCTGCCACTGCCACTTGACATTTCTTCCTTTCTGTCCTTACCCAGAGTTAGCAGTGTAATTCAAACAGAACAGCTTTAGTTTGCAAAATCTGTTTGCCAGTGATAAATGGTGCACATGATGGATGGCTGTGGTCTTGAAGATGATGGAGGGTGAACAGCAGGGTGCTGCATGGATTTGTGCTAGCAGCAACATTATTTAATACTTTTATTAATGGTCTGGAAGGAGGTGTAACCGAGTACATTAACTAGGTCTGCACACGACACTGTGCTGGAAAGAACTGTAAACCAAGTGAAGACAGAGAAATAACACTAATGGAACCAGAGGTTAGAAATATGAGCAGGAAACAGAATGAGATTCTGTCTGGAAAAAGGCAAACTAATAAATCTGGGAATAATAATCCAAAACACAGATATTTAATAGGAGAGTGAGAGATCTGAAAAAACAGTAATGTTCTAAAAGAGCTAGTAATGATGGTTATGGGTGACTAGGAAATGGTTGTACAATGGGAAATGATGGAAAAAGGCAATTTTGGTTTGTAGAGTAAGATTCAAACCTGGCACAACGGCTTGTCCCTCTTTGTGGGTATGAATTATGCAATACTTTGAGCCCTTACCTCCAAGCTCTATCTGTGGGTAGAAACCCACAAGTAGAAAAATGTCCACTCTTCATAGAAACACAGTTCTGCAGGGTATCTACTGGTCCATTGAGTCCCTCTCTGCTCAGCCCCACACACCCCTGTGAGGAGGGTGAAACAGAGGCTGGCTTCCCTGATGGCAGTTTTGAGGACTGGTGCTTTTAAAATCAAGAGCAGAAAGATGTTAAGGAGGAGAAGTTAATTCCAATAAAAAGGTATGAATAGATAAGGAGATGAAGGATGGAGCTTTTACACAGAATGATACAGACAAGAATGAATGTTTGATAGGACCATACCTCTCACTCAATGCAGGCAGTCTGTAGGTGCAATTTTCTGACCCTTGTAATATTTGCATGAGTTAATTCCATGGCATAATTTGAAATCAACATGACATGTGGAAATGGATATTTGCCAAAGGAGGATTTAGCAACCCTATAGGAATCCGCAGGTGTGAGCTGTTGGACCCATGGGGAAGGGATGTTGCAGAAAGCCCTCACTGAGATTGTGAGAGCCATGTGAGCAGCAGGGTCACTGCCTGCTGTGCTTGGTAAAAGCTCCATGCTGGGCAGTCGGTGCTCTGGCAATGGGAATGAAGTTATTTAAAGTGGTAACTTGTTCTTGGTATCGATTATAAGATGGATAAGATTGAGTGCAATATGTCTGCTCAGCGTTGTTGCAATTTTTTTTTTAATTGTTTGTTTTACATGCTGATTATTAAGCAAAATGCAAGAATAAGAGGGAGGTTACATTTCACTTTCAACAGCAGTAACATACCCTCATGAATCTCTTTGCCATCCTGAGAACTGAAAAAAAATAAATGAGGAAAATATCAGAAGACAAGTCTATGTTGACCCAAAGGAGAGAAACAGAAGGGTCACACTGCAACATTTCCCAAAATACATTGATATGTCTTCACCAACTCAGACTAAATGTCCTTTACATGCTGTGAGGTGCTAGTCATCCTGTAAAGCAGCAGAAGCCCCACTGCAGGCTGGGGAATTGCTCCCACATTATATGAGTAAAATAAGTCTGTCTAACCCCACATATGTATCATCTGCTTAGTCATGGAGTGGAAATGCAGCTACCTCTGGGGTGGAATAGAAAAACCACCCTGTGTGAGCTTCCCTGCAATGTTAGGTCTCCAGGCTGGAGCTTTTCATTGCCCTGCTCACAAACCCATTATTAAAAATATTAAGTTATAAGGAGCTGTGTTTGTGTCAAAGGGCAACTGCTTGTACAGGAAAACCTTTGTTAGGATATTTTCCTTCAGTCAAATCTCTTTATTCCTAGAAGTTCTCTGATACAGATATTAAACAATGCTGTTTGTAGTAATATCATAATTCTAGGAAATATGTATGGCCACTGTATGAAACACCTGGATATATCATATGTTATGAGTTTTGATTACCATTTCAGTCTGTTGTAGACAAGAAGGCCAGCTAGAAGCAAGCAATGTAAATGGTGCAGTTTTGGAGCTTAGTTGTTAAAATAATCCCCTATCCAGTTATCTGTGGATGATCATTCAAAACAGAAAAAAAAAAAAAAAAAAGTCTGAATGGGAAGGTGAAATCTAAGAGAAAAGTGAACTGGACCTTCTGGTATCCTCCTGGCATGAATGGAGAGGTTGAAGTGATTGGCATGGCTGGGTTTGTAGCTCAGATACGGGAACCGCTAACCCGTGGTAAAGCTCCTGAGACCCAGCTGATCCTCACCGTGTCACACAGGTCAGCAGTGTCAGACTGGAAGCCAGGAAGTTTCAGGATAAGAAAAACTTAAACCATGTCTGTAAAATAACAAAAGCCTGCTTTGGGGATTTCTCTACAGAAGTCCAAAAAAAGGATATTTAGGAAGTATGGCTGTTTTTTTGTGGCTGGGGCTCTGAGCCTGGTCAGAACCAGGAACATGAGCATCCTCATGCAGAGTGAAGCCAGCCATGCAGTCTGGGGCTCCCTGTCTGTGCTGCAGCCCATGGGAACCAAAGGTAATCGGTACCTTCCCTAAGTTCTCAGAGCATTGCAGGACTGTTAAGTGCATGTAATTACTCGTGAGCATGTATTTTCAGGATCAAGGCTTAGCTTTGTAGCTACTGGGCATTCCTCCTCATTCGTATTCTTATTAAAAGCAATGATTTTATTAAAGTAGCATCTTGGCACCTGTTGTACTAGACATCTACAATTACCTGACCACGGTGCAGTCCTATATGGGGAAAGACCCTGGTGTGCACCAGCCACCTCCCTGTCCCAGCCCTGCCCAGGAGGCAGGTGGGGCTGTTCTGGCTGGTCCCCAGTATGGTAAAGTGGGGTACCAGTATGCAACCATGCATTTACTTTTCAGTATAAGTATTCTAGAGAAAAAAAAAAAAAAAAAAAAAAAAAAAAAAAAAAAAAATCCAAGCCCCAAACTTTTAACCACAAGTGAAGCTGAGGCACACAGTGTAGATGTTTCCTACAAAACATGAAAACTACACAAAACCTGGCTTCTTTTATTAACTATTTCAGGAAAGGTGAGCTGTGCCCTCAATGTAGCTATTTCTTCCCACTGGCTCTAAGCCTAAACTAGTAACCCAGGTGCAGGCAGCTACAATGCAAATCTCTGCTCTTCATTGCATTTATCTCGCTGCATATTGGAAGAAGCAAATGAAACATCGTAAGCAGACAGAAACAGACACAAAAATCTAGGACAGCTACTAGGACCTGAGAGGATTATCAGAGGTCTCAGGCTGGGGCTGAGAACATTAACTCAGCTCACCCAAGCTTTGCTTAAGCAAGCCCCAAACTGTCAATGTGCTGTTTTTATGGAAAGGTGACTCTTGCTTGGATATTTCAGAGCAAAGAAGAGATGGAAGGTTGCAGAAAAGGGGAAAGTCAGGTAGATTTCTAATGCTGGAGAGCTGGAGGGTGGAGTTGACTTCTAAATACTTCTAAAGTTGTTCATGTTTGTCAGAGCAGAGCAGGGAATCTTACACTGTGCTAAAATGTATAATAATTGGTGGCTGCTGCATTGATTGAACCTGGCTCCTTACTCCTGCTGTACACCAGCACAGTAGCCTTCCCACATCATGCAGCCTGACACAAATTTCCATGCGTGCCCAGCTAGTAACCGGGCATCCACCACTGGCTGTGCCCAGCAAGCCTTATGGCTGCAGGGTGGGTTTTGGGGGAGAAAAAAAATCTCTGGTAACCATTAGTGTAAAAATAACCTCCAAAAGTTTGTCTTGCTAGTCTCTGCCTGCACTCTGGCTCCTGCCAGTGTCCAAAACAAATGTGTTTTCTTGACCCTGGGATGTACAATTCACCTCCTGGAACTCAGAAAAATTCAGCAGCTAACTCTAAAATTGATATAGTTACAGCTTGAAAGTAGGAAAATTCTGGCCAAAATCAATTGGCATTGGCTAAACAATACTGCAAGTTGAGAGAGCAGAATTTGGCCCTGATCAGAAGTGCTGAAGTCCAACCTCAGGGACCACCGAAATACTCATTTCTCAAAGCAGGACTCATGTTTCCCCCATATTCCCAGATGTAGCAGCTGGCTTGCAAAACTGTTCGGCATCAGAGCACGTATGCAGCCCATATATGATCCACACCCAGGTCATGCAGGTTAGAGACAGCCAGGACTGATTGTCTACTGCCCCCAGCAGCTGCAGGGAAAAATAACATCTGCACCGACAGCTCTGAGCTGGTGCCCGTGCTTCATGAGAACTTCGCTGATGTGACCTGTTGCTCAGCTTGAGAGGGATCAGAGAGTAAGAGCCTGCTGAGGAAAAGAAATCTGAGTGCAAGGTTTGAGTTTGCAAGCTCACATGTTCACTTTCAAAAGTTTCCCTTCCACTCCTCGTTTTGATTCGTGAGCACGGCGGAGTCACCTCGTGCTTCCTGCGGAGATGACTGTGTAGGGAAGGACCTTTGTAGCTTGCCATCAAAGCAGCAGACAGACAGCTGGGGAACATCCACATCTGGGTGTGCTGGTGTTTATTGCATGTTGCATTCCATATAAATTCCATATGGAGTCAAAATCATTTTGGACTTGGTACCTCCTCCGAGCCAATAGCTTAATTAGGAGTGTTTTGTTTTGTTGTTTTCTGAAAGGAGAGCTGCACTCCAAGTGCCTTATTATAGGTTTATGCATTGCCGTGCTCTTAATATCAAAGCTTTCGTTTGGCTCGAGGCTCACTTCCCCGTGGGGGAAGGGTTGCTGTGCAACTGTAGTGAGTTACACAATATTTCTCCAACAGAAGAGCAAAGAGCGTGAGTTGGAGACTGTTGTGATAATGCATGAGAGGAAGTCAAAAGCAAGTCCGTGCGGTAAAGAGAGCCTACAAGCGAGATAACACAGAGCCTCATACAGATTGCAGTCTGATGGCCGGTTCCTGTAAAGCAAGAAACGGAAAATCAGATAAAATAGAAACATTCACGAGATGTCCATTTACAGTTACAAAATGGCCACTTTGACAATACAACTGTTGGCGATTGGAGACCAGTGGCCATCGGTTTGGAATAATCGTGTGCCCCCGAGTAGCACTGAGAGGTCATACTGCACATAGTCAGAGCTCAGTCCAGAAATGATGGCAACCTGAGTAAATAAAAATGATGAAGAAATCAGTATTTTTGCTGTCCAGGCTGAAGATAATAGAGATTGTTTGGCTCTGTCTTGGTTTTGGGAGATAAATCCAACCTGTCCTAGTCTCAGCCCACTACATCATCCTTCTCTGGGAAGTGAGGGTAACTACTTGGAGAAGGTTCTTGACTGTAGTTTTTAATTAGACAGTACAATGTATTTTTTTTTCAAAGGAAGTAACAATCCATTTGCAAAAGTTTCTCCTATTAACTCACAGCATTTTCTCCCTTACTAATAAAATGAGGCTGACACCAAGTTCCTCCTTGTTTTTGATCTGATGTTACTCTAGCTAATTGGGGATATAGTAAATGTTGTTAGAAATGATTATTTGCATGAAATAGTCAAAACAATCAAACATTATGAGTGATGGAAGAAATCTCCCCTTTCTCTCTTGCTCCCTGATCACCTCTACAGGAATCCTGTACCTACAGACATCTCTGTCTTTGTTCTGTAGAACAGAAATGGGATCTAAGAAAGTCTTTCAAAATAAGCAAACATTCCCCACCAAAATATATATATATATATATATATAAATAAATAAAAATGCAGTGCTGAGATGTTGATTGTGTTCTCACTGAAATGTGCCATGCACACTTTCTGCACCACACATTTACTTACAACCATCTTCACCAGAATGGAAAATCTGAGAAGCAATTTTCTGCGGGGACTTAAGAATGCAGGATGGAAACCTCCAAACTGCGTGGTCTGTAAGGAGCAGTCATGCATTGAACTAAAACTATACCCAATATTGTAGTATCTTGCTGATAGATGACATAAAACAAATTTGTTACTGAGAGAGGCATGTTGATTGGCTTCACACTGGGCGTGAATGAAGAGAGACATCTAGACTCTCTTTTATCCAGATGGAATTCCTAAGTCAATCAAATAAACATAATAATAATAAGGTTAATCTGGTCTTTACTCATTCAACAGAGAAAAACAGAGATGTGGATCCAATTACATAAATATTGTAAAATCAGTTTGCATTTATCTCTTTCCACATCTCCTTGGTACAGCCCTGGTTCAGCATGCTTAACACAGTCCTTTTTGGTCTGAATGATTTAATTCTGGGTCTAAAACCATTCAAGATTTCTTTGAACAAGAAAATCTTGTTTTCTTTGGAGCATTTTGAAGTAGACATAATTACAGTGTTGCAAATGTGATGCTCTGCTTAAGGAGCTGTCAGCATTTCCATATTAAACCTCTATTTTTGGGGGTTAACAGAATTGCCAGAAAAAAAAGAAAAAAAAAAAAAAGAAAGAAAGAAAGAAAGAAAAGACAGAAGAAAAAAGAAGAGTGAAAAGAGGAGTCCATTGCTGCCTGAAACTTTGTGTTTAGGTTTTTTAGTTCAGGAGGGAGGTTTCAAAATCAAATTGTGCAAAATCATTTTGCACTGTAGGCTTGCAAAACTGTTCATGTCACTTTTTTTTTTTTAATGTTTTTTTATTTATTTATTTATTTTAGGAAAAAAACAGCCCACAATAAAGCCCACTTACTTTGCTTGCTTCTACTGTACACTGCTCTTCAAAGTTAATGTCATTTCCATATCCATACAATACCCCCAATGTAATATGCCTTAGAGGCAGCATAGATTGAATAAGTGACTCGGAGCCAGGGACTCCCAAGTTTATAATTTAGCCACTGACTCACTGTGTGGCCTCAGGCAAACCACGTAACTTGTATGTCCTCATCTATGGTATGGTCTCAATTTTCCATTGTGTTGCACAACATGTAAGGAGCTCTGCTCATGTTCAATAGGAGCTTAACCCGATGGTGAGTGGGTTATAGGATGCTTGTAGAGGATTTGAGACTTATGCAGTTCCCACTTGCCAGGTTTTGTCTATTTGCTTCAATCTGTAGGAGGTTAGTCTTCACTGAGTTGCTCCAGGTGGGCATTTGGTGGAAGCATCTCCATCTGCAATTTCTGAGTCATGGTAAGCATTCTGTCTCAGTGTTGGCACTGAAATAATTTTCTTCCAAAACTTGAGCAGAAGAACTGAGAGATTGTTTTGGCTGAACGTGTAGGCTGCTACAGACTGCACCTGCTGGAAATTCAGCAAATGTTGACCATTTCTGTACATCTTCAGCTTTCCTTAGGTCTTCATGCCATGTCCCTTCATGTCTGAGATTTTCCTCTACCATAAAGCCTTTGTATACAGAGGAGAGCTCCAAACTCCTGTTTTTTCTTCTTCTTATCACATGGAGGACATGGACAGCTTGTGTAGACAGTGGGTGATGGATAGAGAGACTTTTTCCTGAAGAACAGTAATCCCTAAGAAATATTTTTTTTCAGCATTTAACCAGGACTGGAAAAGGCCCCTTCACAGTAAGTACTGACATGGTGTAGACCTCTATGACTGACACCACATTTGTGGGATCGTGAGAGTAGAACTATAAAATTATAAGAGACCATTTTGGTCGCCACTTCCAGTCGTTCATATTGCAGGCAAATGTGCACTGGTGGTAAATTCAGATGTGTCTGCAGAAAGGTCCCAGGCCACAACATATCCCAGCTTCCAACCCTTATAGCCATCTGCAGACTTGTAATAAAAGACCTAGCATTGCAGCTGGGATGTGTCACGGAAGGAGAACAAGAAAGATTCGATGGGCTGCCAGCGACCTGGGCCAAGAACAGGGCAGACACAGTGAGACTGGACAGATCTAGACGGGCAGCAGCTTACAGACAGACTTCTCCTCTCCTAAGGGACCTTTGTTCAGCCAGAGACAATCACAAAAAACAATGTGGCTTCAAAAAAACACCCCCTTTCTTCTTCACCCCATGTCTACACAAGCTGCCAATATCTGGTCACTTTTTGACCTCATGGAAACATTTGTCTTTTACAACATCTTGCAGCGTGAGCCCTGCAGATTGACTGCACATTTTATGAAGATGCATGTCTTTGTTTTTCTTTTCTTTTTCTTGAATCTGCCACTTAACAGAGATCCTCTAATGTCCTCAGTCTTTTCCATATTACCCACATAGCAGTGCTCATGTGGTGTTAGTTTCCTACCTGTGGAATGGGAACGACAGCATAAAATGTCTTCTAGTATATATAGGATAGAAACATAGGAAAACATAGGAAACATAGGAAATGATCCAGTATTCCCTGACAGTCAACAGAATAGTTCTGTGTATCTGAGAAGATGCCACTAGCACAAAGACGAGTTTCCTGCCTTTAAACATTCATTTCCATCCTTATATTTTCCTAAACTAGAAACTGTTACAAACGTTTTATAAAACATGATGCTTACAGAAAAAAATGTTTATTGTTAGTGTGAGGGAAAAACATATATATATATATATATATATATATATATATATATATATATAATTGTTTGCTTGCCTGGGCTGTTTCAACTTTAAGCTGTATTTTCAGAAAATGCCTATTCACCTTTTCCAGGTTATTTGCTTATGGCTTTCATATCTTATTGGTTGAACTTGCTTGCTGGAGTGAATCTCCATTGTTTCATAACAGATATGAAGCTCGTAGAATGTACACATAATGTTAAAGTAGATTCATGTCAAACTGGCTTGACCTACAGAAATTTTAATTTGTTTAGACCTGACCTGAATGTTATTTAGATCATATGAACTCAAAGTTAAATACTTTCCATCAGTTTCTCCTAATGGAAAATTGAAACATTTCAGAAAAATCTAGCTTTCCTAAGAGCAGCACTGTTTTTGTACAAAACAATTTGGTATTTAAAAACAAACAAGTAAATGACAACAAAATAAGAAAACAACAACCACAAAAAAACACCAAGATGGGAAGTTTCTGAGCAGCTGTAGTTGCCTATTCTCCTGACTTGATATGAATGCCGTGGAGCTATGCTACTAAATCAAAATGCCATTTTGATCCATGGGAAACAATGAAGCTTTAATTGAGTATTACATGAATAAAGATTTTTTTCTTCTGCTAACTAGTCAATATTAGCCAGTCTGCCAGCAAGTCTAACAAGGTGTGAGATAAGACACATAAAATTAGGATGCTTTACCAAAATCAGAGTGGGTGATAACCTTAACAAGTAATACTTATAAGGCAGGAGACTGATAAAAACAAAAGTCATCTTCCTTTCTGCTGGAAAACACGTTCAGTTGACACCATGCACCAGATTGTATAGTAGTTTATGGGATTTGCAAGCCCTACTTAGTAAAACAGTACAGCTTGAGATCTCTGGACAGAAAAATATTTGAAGGACCTGGGAAGAGCAGCCTCAGACATTCAGGAACGGCTCTCTGGACGCCTTGTTGGGGTAGGTAAATGGTGATATATTTTGGTTGTCCAAGTCAAAGGCAGAGGCAGGAGGCTGGGGAGGTTTGTAAATTAATTCATTGCTGGTTTGGAGGAGGAAGACTTTACTCTTATACTTAATGCATGGATGTAATAGTAAAAAGAGCTGAATGTCTATAAAGCTTAGATATTGACTTTCTGAAGTATTAGCTGATTGGTCTCTTAAAGGCGACTGCAAGATTTCTGTAGGGGCTTTCATGGAAGACTTCTGCAGTGTCACTAGTGCTGAAAAGACTTTTCAAACATGGCATTTTTTTTACCTTTTGCCAAAGGCATTTCCGAAGAGGATCCCAAACCTTTCCCTAAAGCCCTTCTTGCCCATAATTAAATTCCAAGCTTCCCTCCTGTAGAGATGGAGACATCAATGTGCCAGTGCTGCCAGCATTTTAGGGGACCAGCTGGCAGATGATGATGGTACTGGAAGAAATGATTTTTCACCACCACTGCTCCATGGTTCTGCCTTTGCATTATGGCTGAATCCAACCAACACAATGGCATCAAGGAACAGAAGCACTGCTGGACCAGGGCTTCACTCATGGGTATGGGTGTCACCAAGCCACCTGGCCTGCTCTGAAAAAGAAGACTTTCTCTTTAATAACAGATGGTGGTAGTGAGACATGAAAATTAGGACATATTTTCATTTGATATTGGAATATCATGAGCATCAGTTATTTTGGGAAGGAGTCCAAAGAATACTTGGAGAGAGTCTAAAACTGCAGATGAATCCACAGGTTTATTTTATTGGGTGATTTCAGTTCTGCCAAATATTTGTAGTGTAAAGAAATCATAAAAATTGCTGGTGGTCCTCGCCTGGCGGGTACTTCTCACATATTTGAGACAGTTGTATGAACTGTGACAAGAATGTTTGATCTATTAGCTTAAAAACAAATTAGAGTCTTCAAGAGAAATAAATGAAGTATAGATGGTAGAAATACATTTCTCTTATCTTAGGGAGACCAGGAATTTTTGCCCCCAGGCTTTATTTGCATTTAATTATCGCAGCTTGGATTTCCTCTACTGCATGCATGGAGGTTTAGTCTGCCTCATTCCATCCTCTGTTCTGAAATAACATTAGTACCTGTTAATGATTATCATTGTCAATTATGTATTCTGGTTACATGCACATTATAAGAAATATCAGTTTGTTTTAATAAATCTTCAAAAGGCAGCCTAAACCTGTGCCTTATCTTCTTTCTGCTTTGTAATTTATTTATTTTTATGGTTATGATATATGAAAGACACTGCTTGCTCCCAGGGACTGTGAATGGGTATCTACTCAGCACTTCAATACAGAGTTGACAGGCAGAAAGGGTTTTATTTAACATAGTTTTCCAAATGAACTGAGATGGTCATGTGTCTCAAAGATACACAGAGAAGTGAGGAACACAGTATACAAGAAAACCTAAATGCATAGTGAACCCATAGATGGTTTAGTGTGAAGTGTACCAAGTTGCTGAGTATCTGATGCTCACAGTATAGCTCTTCTCCTTCTTTTTTTTTTTTTTTTTTTTTTTTTTTTTTTATAATTATGATTATTATTTGCTAGGATAATAATTTCTCTGTAGTCCTGACCTGGCAAAGGACTAGTTGTCTAACTTCTCATTGGCTTGCAGGGAACAAGAGTAGTCCCATATTAAAAAACAAATCTGCATTTTTAAAGAGGATTTTGTTCTGAGGAGTTGTGCAAACTTGATGTTTATGCCATTTGCCCATGCAAATTTTCAGTTATTTTCATTCGCTGGACAGGCACTGAAATGTCCACTCCAAAAGGAATACTTTAACCAAGCATTCTTTATGTGGTCTTCAATTAATAAACAGGAATATGCCTTTCTAACCCTGTGGGTAATGATTTTTCTGTTTGCTGCTACTGTATGTAACCTAAATGAATGGGGCATTTATATACTGTCCTTTCATCTGGGATATCAAAGCACTTTATAAATATGGGCCAATTGGTCTGATGTGCAACCACCGAATTGTGGCCTTCTCGGGGGTGGCATGCGGTTGACGTTTTGGCTGGCAAAGCACATTTGAAAATCAGGAACTGTTGGTTTTCTGAGTTGGGCTATGTTTGGAGGTGGGGTGAGACTATACCTGCTCAACACTGGGAAGCAACACCACTGCCTACTTTCCAGCTAGGTAAAGTATGGGCTTTGGCTAAGAGCATGACCAAGGCATCTTCCATTACTGTATCACTAATTTTAATCCAGATTGAGACAGTGGCTGTCAAAAATTATTGCCATATGGTAAGCTGGTAAATTGCCACAGGAAAATGAGCTTGGTGGTCCCAGATTAGTTTCATATGGACAGGTGTCTACACCACAAAACCACCATCATAACTGCTGTAGCTGCTGGGTTTCAGAAAGGAGGTCCAGGACTGAAATGCGAGTGAAGATTCTAGAGGTGGGGTCTTGAGAGCAGAGAGATGAAGTTGTTTGCATCTGTTGAGGTATTTCTTGGCATGTATGTCCACTTCAGTTTCCTGAGCTGTCAGCTAGCTTGTAAGGTGCTCTCTGTCATTATTGTGACAAATGCTTTCTCTCACCTTCATAGAGAAGCCCTATGCCTCCCCTGCTTCTACCCTGTTAAATGACGGTCACGAAAAAATCAGTGGGAAGTGTGTATCAAAGGTATTAAGTTCAGACCACACAAGTGGTCTTTAACTTCTTTAGTATGTCTTAGAAAAACCTCCAGGAACAGAGGGCTGGAAGAACCTTCTGGGTCACTGATCCCAACCTCCTGCTATTGTAGGCTTTCACTTTGCATAATCCTTAGGAAAAGCTGACTGATCTTCAAAAATGTGGACAATCACAGGAAACCTCATAACCTCTCCATATAAAAAAGGTGGCAAATCTGTTTTGTTCTTCTTTAACATGTTTCATTCAAGACTTGTAATGAGTTTTGCACACATGGAGCTAAAAACTGCCATACCAGCAGGAAGGAAGAATTACTCTTAGACAGGGACAAGTTGGGTGACAGCAAAATCATGAGGCAGACAAAGCTCTCAGTGACCTGAGGACTTGTTAGTGTTAGGTCAGAGGTTGGACTTGATGATCTTGAGGTCTCTTCCAACCTAGACAATTCTGTGATTCTGTGACTTTTACTCCAGTACAGATATCCAAGTCTATACAACTAAATTGATAAGACATGCAAGAATTAAAACTTGAGTTCCTGATTCCTCTTTTTACCTACCCTTTAACACACTTTCTGGTTACTGGTGCTAAGAGTACAGGTCCATCTTTGTTCAACGTATCTCACAGGGATTTCTTAAAACTTGTTACTTCAGGGACTGATACCACTCCTACCACAGTGGATAAAATCTGTCTTTCCATAGATTTTACCAGATATTTAAGTTGTATTGTGTTTGTTAAGTGAATCTAATTCAGGACCAGAAGAGGGAATGCCCACAGTCCTTATCTTTTGTGCAGATGCTATATTGGCAAAAGTTAATGACTCTGTGCTTGTGAACTTGTCTGCAAAGCATATGGAATTAGCCATGCCTACAAGGAAAAGAAATCCTGGATAATGAGGTGCAGAGGCCAGATGTTGATGCACTGAGATGGATCATCCCCAAAGATGTGCAATGCTTGGAGTAAGCAACTGGGATGTTTGGATGATTTTATTTGCTTCTATGGAGAAAGAAAGTAAAACAAAAAAAAACAAACAAAAAAAACATGTGATGAACTGTAGAGTGTGTTTTCTCATGCCATGGTTCCTAGAAGGGCTCATTTCATACAGTATCTCTGCAGCACACATATAAGGAAAACTGTGAATTCAACCAAAATTCACGCGCTTTCTCATCTTTTCAGGATAATCTGGCCTTTAGTGGAAAAGCTGCTTGGCAAATAGGTGGTCAGGCTTTCTAGTTTTCTGACAGTGTCTCTCCTTACAATGCAGCAGGAAGACTGGGGATGAAAAGAACGGACCTGCAGAGAGAGTACCAGTGCTCACAATGGGCTTCCTAGGCTCTGCGTGGGTACTGGACATTGCACTGGACTTTTAGCTTCCCCAGGCAGGCCTGGCTGTAAGTTAGTGTTCCAAAGAGCATTGCCTGTGAATGTTCTTTTGGCCAGCAAGAAGCTGCAGTCCCTGCCCCTGCTGTGCCTGGCACATTAACATGCTTCCGTGCCGCTGTACTTCTCTTAAATCAGGTGCGTTTGCTTTGTGGTGCTCCCCAGCCACTTCTGCTACAAAAATACTTTTCCTTACTGAAATATGGCATGTCAGCAATGAAATACATATGAACCAGGATGTTTCCTATGACAGTTCGCATCTCACCTTTAGCTCAAGATGCTGTTCAGAGAATACTCCCACAGGCTCAGGAAGGGAGCTGTGCTAGATGGTGTGCTCAGCAGGACTGGCAGATCTTACCCCAAAAGTCTAGGTTTCACAGGCATCTGCCATGACTTGGTTATGTATTTTTAAATCACTTTAGTCAGTTTCATCTTTAAGATTTTTCTTTTTCTGTGACAAAAGAAACCCTTTTCTCATCAGAGTTATCTCATTTAGACATAGACACAGAACTTCAGTGTTTTTCCTTTAGGTCAAGTTAGGGTTGCTTGAACTGGGGATGTGTGCTCATTAGGGGGTCCTGAGATGCCGAGGTCTATCTCAGTTCTGGAAAGCTCAGCTTCATGCAGCCTTTTTTTTTTTTTTTTTTTTTTCTTACAAGTGGAGCTTCCAAAATCCTGTAGACTCATATATATGTTTTTAAACATGACTGAACTTGGGCTTTGGAGAGAAAGGATAAATACCAAATTTGGGGTTGTCTCTCGACCAAAATTTTGAACGTCCTGAAGATTGCAGTGCTTGGATTTCATTATAAATGACAAAATTCAGGATAATAACAATGTTGGTGTGCACATCTTGGCTGACTCACAGCAACACTCCACATTTGGATTTTTGATTGAGCCCCATCTCTAATTATAATGCCACAAGGACTGGCTGAGAGCAGTGCCTCCATTTGACGTTGTATGCAATGCGTTGGACTGTACATTTTATTCCAAACCTCTGCTGCTATTACATTGAAAGTATTAGCTGTAGTGTGAGCTATCCGGGGATTATATGGGCTTTTAGTAATCATTTCTGAAGGTGTATCCACTTTCATAATGCCCAGAGAAGTTGAGCAACATTTTTTTCTCAGAATGGACTCTTTGTCTCTATGCCCGTGTCTCCAGTATAATTGACACCTACAGAACAGATGTATAGACGGATGCAGGGTTTTTCTTTCTTTTTGCTTTGGATTCCTTACCGTCTCCCTTCTAAGCTGGGATAAAGCATGACTTTGCTTATTGACTCATTTATGGACTTCGGCAGCTGCCCCTTGTCTCTTCGACATCACTGCTTCACCAGTCTGGCTCCCCTCACGTTCCTGGTGGCATCCGAGCTCCTTCCGACTTTGGTCTCCTGATATTCCTGGCCTAGCACAGACTACCCAGCTGGCTATGTTCCTGGCTTCCTTGTTAACAACAAAATGCTGTCTTTTTACAACTCAGTTTCTTTTCATAAAGTTAATCAAGCAGCCCTCCTTTTACAAGGCAGCTGACCTTTTGGTCTTTCCTCCTTCTGGCATGCTTAAAGTTCACAAAGCTGCCAGAATCCCCCTCCCCTTTTTAAGGCAGTCTCGTGAGTAAAAAAAGCAGCTCCCACAGGAATGAGGAGCTTCTTGGCATATAGAGGAACCATCCCCAACAGGGTGCGTGCAATGTGCCCTTAAAAAGCTTCCTCTTTCCATTAAAATACATCATTGGAGACACTGGTGTATTTCTACTAGAGATGAGTCCAAACCATGAGTCTGAGTCCAAACATAGTTAAAGTATGAGGTTACTTAGTTGGGAGTCAGAGCTCAATATATGCTTTTTGGCTTGAGCTGGTCTCCTGTTTGCGCAGCGCAACTCAAAGAGCATCGCCGTGCTGTTGGGAAAGCTGCTGACACAAGTAAGAAACCGAGTGGTAAAGGCTTGTCATCAAACTCAACAAACCTGAAGGCAAACTGGAACCTGGCGTCTTGAGTAATTGTGACCCCCTGCCCAGCCACATGGAGCAAACTTTCTCCTTTCAATAATCACCAGGTTTTATGAACAACAACAACAACAAAATCATTTGCAGATGAAGTAGAGCAAGATCTCCCTGCCTTCATCTTGTTGGAAAAAAAAAAAAAGAAAAATCTCCTTCTTTGGATTTAGTCTGCCTGCATCTTTGCTGTGTTCTGAGCTGCAAACGGTGGCTTTTCATTTCTTTAATTGACAAACACCATCCCCTAAACATTTCCAGGCACAGTCATTTTCTTTTCTCAGGTTTACTCAGTGGTTCTTACTGAGGTTTGCATTTTTCCATGCATATGCTGAGAATATACGTGCCCCTACAATCTCATCTCTTGTGCTATGAGAAGTTTTGATAATGTAATTCATAAACAACTTCATTTTCTGGGTCTTTCTCTTTTTGCAGCTATCCTGTCTTTGGCTACTTGCTCCTCCCTTTGCAGCCAGCTGCCCTATTTACTAAATACCGCAGAACTTTCTGAACTGTAGAATTTCATTCCATTTGTCTCTCTTCTTAAGGGGCCGATCTGTCTTAAGGAGATTTTTCTCTTTTAAAAATAATTTTGCTGTGGTTTTACAGTCAGCATGTCTTCCCCCTTGTCCCCACCCCCTCCCCCAAAAAAAAAAAAAAAAAAAAGAAAAAACAAAACACACACAAAACAAAACAAAACCCTGCAGGGCTATTTCTTCTCCTTCTTCCATGATTATGCTGATATAAAGACATTGATGCCAATGAAATTATTCCTTTGCTGGTGTATAAGACAGGGAGCTCTGTAGGATGGGACATGCTCAACACCTTCTCAAAAGCATGGCCGGGGCCTGGGCCAGAAGGTTATCGCCATCTATCAAAGAGATCTCAAAGTGCTCTTTCATCTTCAATCTCTCAAACAGAGAATACAACCATCTGCCAGCAGGATGCAACTACCCACAGGCTGAAATCTAGCAATGCATTTAACATGGAGAAGAAGGCAAAAGGAGCACAACAGAGCCCTTTAGGAATGTAAGCAAGGAGTATAGTGTCCAGCTGAAATTAGTGTTACTATTTGCTTCGTGGAAACACTTGGGAAGCCCAGCCAAATTCAGGGCTCCAGTCTAGAAGAGCAGCCGCAGTGAGGGCAGTCTCTGTTCCAGGGCGCTTGCAGTCCCAGTGACAAATAGCAATCAGACCGCGGGCCAGCAAGAAGTTGAGCCAGGCAGAACTAAAATATCCCTGTTGGAGCGCGGTCCCATGAGACCAGTGTTATGTCTTACCAGAAACAAAGAGAAGAGCACATTTCCAGTCTCAAAGACTTCTCTGTCCCATTAAGGAAAACTCCAGACTACAATTAGAAAAAAAAAAAAAAAAAAGGCAAGAAAAAGAGACACAGCCACAGCGTGCCAGTTTGCATCCAAAATGCAGCTTAAAAAAAAGAGGGCATGCTCCCAGGAGAAGGCTGCTAGCACCCTTTCAGGCTTGTAGTTCTGGTTACCTTTCTCAGGAGGGTGGGAACGTGTCCCCAGAGGGAGATTATCCCTGCCCCAAGCCCAGGGCCCCTGGGTAAATATTGACTCAGAGCGAGGAGAGGCTGAATCACTCCTTCCTGCCCCGCCAAGGTGTCTCCCTCCACCCAGCGGGTGTCCAAGCCCACCCTGCGCAGCCCAAAATATCAGATGGGAGTTGGCACTGGTGGTATTCAAGGGACGCGGACTCCGATGGAGAGACAAGAGTGCCTCTGTTTGTGTAGGGCTGACGTGTTTGTTTGCTCTCCGAGCGGGTGAATGTCTTCTCAAGCCGGTTATTCAGGAGGACATGCAGTAGGAAAGGTGGGCAGGCAAATAGTCAAGGGACTGGGGAGCTCCTAGCACTGTTCTTCCACCCTCATTATGTGCTTCTCACCCCATTTTTTGACTGCTGGTACACAGCTGATAAAGGCATTGTGCCACCATTAAGAGCAAAGGAAGGGCCTGGTTTCATGAAAACTATGCTCTAAGGTGCATTAAAATGACAGTGAATTTGTTAGAAGGAGCAGGGAGAAGATCCAGTGCCAGTGGTCCAACTATTGGCAGCTCAGGATTCAGCCATAAGGCATTATGACTATGTGTCATATCTGCAGATCTCTTGAGGTCATAATCGAAGGGTAATAAAACAAAGTGCGGAGAAGGCTCAGGAGCAAGTGGTGGTGACCACTGGCTGAAGCCGTGAGCAGGTGTCACGTTCATTTGGGTAGCTACTGGCTTGTGTAATCGAACAGAACGTAGGGGAAGGCTAAGGCTGTAGTCACAGAACAGGTCTGGGTTTCATTTCAAGTCTGCTACAGATTTCCTAACTGGGTTCCAGGCTGTAGCACATAAATGACACCTTCCTCCTCCACTGAGCTGCACAAGGCTCAGTGTTGGAAGGTTTCAAAACTGATTGAAGATCTCAGAGAAAAAAAAGAACAAAAAGTAGGAACAAAAAACATATGCTATGGACCTCTTTATATATATGGGAAGCGCTGTATTTATATATTTCAAAACTGGGCACTGGGTTACATTTTCATTCCCCAGTACAAAGGCAAATACATTCCAAACAAAGCAATGTTGTTTCAACAAAGCAAGGGTTGAAATCTCTCCAGGGCTTCATTCTGTCTCATTTAGATCGGGCATAAGATCTTAAAGCAGAGTTTAGTGGTCGGCCGATCATGTTCCTCTGGGAAATGACAGAGTGGTAATTCAAAAAGGGTAGTGAAGTACAGCATTGTCTTGGTCTGCAGGACTGTTCTTCAATAAAACCAGAGGCTCACCCGGCTTACAGGAGAACATTTTGTTCCAAAGGAGCTGTGGCTCTTCATTAAACAAAAGAATTCACCTCCGGCTAGACTTGGGTGTAAAATGAAAATGTTCTTGGAGACAAAATGTCTTTGTGAAGACAGCATTTCCATGATTCCTGCCACAATTGCCTGGGCATATCTAGCATCTGAAATGAAAGTTAGGACAAAAGGTATATCTTCGGGGCACCATCTTGCACTGGACATGTGTTAAAATTTCATTCAGACTTGGGAGGGGGTCTCAGTTCAGGCCAGGAGCCCTGAGGAGGGAAACAAGCACCCTGTGTCCTGTCTGGCCATGGGCTGGCACTCACCCACTCTGCACTGAGGACCCAGATTAGATCACGAGTAAAACTAATCTTTCAGGACTTTCCCGAAAGCCTTTCCTTGGAGTAAACAAGCTCTCCCACATCTGACACAAGCGATTGGGAAAGAATCCCAGGGTATCTAAATACAAAGGGTTGTGAGATATGCCTCCTCCCCTCCGACTCTCCCAACACACTCTGGTTAGCTCACAAAAAGATGCAGTAGGGTCATTCCGGGAGATAACTCATGTCCAGACTGGCATAATTCAGGTGTTCAGATATGACTCTCTCCCATCCAGATGAACTCTATAGGAAAGATACAGCCCGTGCAGTTCTTCATTGTATGAACACTCTAAAAAGCACCTCAGGCTGTGCAGTTTCAGGGGATTTTTGTTACAAGATTATTTTCCTAAAAACGGCACCATCCCTCTGGGGATGAAGCATACTGGGAAATATATGAAAATTTAATGGATTCTGCAAGTTAGTTCCTACTTTTCTCATATACTTAAGTCAAGATCATTCCCTTATCATCTTCAGATCTAGGGGCTTTTTACAGCCAAAGTGTCCACCTTTAGCTTGACAAGGAGGTTTTGGCCTGCAGACTCTTAGGCAGCACAACAGCCAAACTAATCTTGTAGACATGCTATGTCTAGTCATGTCTAGTCTTCTGTGCTATGTTTAGTCATAGCCTCATGCCAAGCCGCCCTCTTTCATCCAAATATTGATGACCAGTGAAGGCCAACAGCCTTGGTTCTGCTAAAGGTTGGATAAGAGACTTCCCACACTCTTTTTCATTGTCTTTTGCATTTAGGTACTGTTTCAAGAGCTTGAGAAAAGGTACAAGACAAGGATTGCTAGACTATCAGTCTTCTGTGATATAAAATTCGTATAATAGAATAATAATTCTATTCTTATAAGAATAATAATTCTTGTAATGGACTATAAAACTTAGCAGAAGCCTTATGCTAAGGCAGTCAGAAGTTGAATACCAGTGAAAGACATGGTCTCTGTATTTCAGAGGGAAATACTGCCATGAGAAGCCCTTGATGATAATGCCACCTACAGCATAACATGTCACATGTTCGGGGTACCCCAGTCTGGATGTAGTATACTTCATTGCTCAGCCCAAGAAGAGCCATACAGCGTAGGCAACAGAGGCCTGTCCACTGCTAGTTGAACAATGTCCTTAGGAACCTGAAATCTTATTGACTCATGTGTACTGAATTTCCAGACCTGACTCACTGGCTACAAAAACCATAGGATTACATGCTGTGTCTCATACTTTTCCTGAAAAAAAAAAAAAAAAAAAAAAAAAAAGATTTATGTAACTACGTTTGGTTAATAAACAGTTGAATTTGCTTTGAAAGCTTCAGAGCATATATGTAAAGAAAATAAACAAATCAACAAATCTCAATCAGCAAAGAAAAGAAAATGTATGGAATTTCAGGTTTGTTTCTATAATGTTTCTGGTTACCTCAGATTTTCGGTTAAAGGCAAAAGAGACATCTCCTATCTCTCTCTTTTTTTTTTTTTTATCTCTTAATACTTTCTGAATTTCATCTGATTGATGAATTTATACTAGGACCACACAAAGCAGGAAGTGGTATTGAGAAAGGTGTGAAGAGTACCACGACACAGGTGGTTTTAGAGAATGTGTTATCTGGCTCATTAGTATCAAAAATCTGCTGTGTAAATGGAAATACTTCATCACGTAATGTAAAACTAACCTGGGAAACTAATTGCTATAGCAGTTGAAACCAGAACCTCTCCAAAGAAATGAAAAAGAAAGAAAAAGAAAAAGAAAAAGAAAAAGAAAAAGAAAAAGAAAAAGAAAAAGAAAAAGAAAAAGAAAAAGAAAAAGAAAAAGAAAAAGAAAAAGAAAAAGAAAAAGGGAAAAAGGGAAAAAGGAAAAAATAAAAAGAAAGGAAAAAAGGAAAAAGGAACGAGATGGGCAGTTTACAGTGTTAATAAGAGCATAATAAGGGCATTTAAAAATACAATAGTTCTTATTAAGGAAAGAAAACAGGACTCTCAGAAGAATTAAACGTGATGGAAGAGCTATCTGCCTGAAGATAGGAAAAGCCTTTCGGGTTTCTCTGTGGTGTAGCTAATGGACAGATCCAAAAAGGTAATTGAGTATCTACTCTAATTCCAGTTGCAGTTCATGTGTTTGTAGTCCTCTTTAATGATCTTAAATAAAATTTGTTGGTTTGTCTTGTACAAAAGGTGACCTAGACAGTGTAAACATGTCTTTGGGGCCAAAAAATCTCATTCATTGGTGGAACATTAGGGCAATTTCCTACAGCAGACCATGACATTACAGTTAATGAAGAACTGAGAGCAGCTTCCTTGGAGGCAGCAGCTACTGACCGTTCACTGAGGCAAAACACAAGAGCAGAGGGATTTCTGGTCTGATCAGCTACAATGCTTTCCTGCCTTTGCTTTTTCTCCATCTCTCTTGAAGTAGCCGACAGTCAAATTTTAGTTTCAGAGGACCTAAACCCTCTCTCCAGCCACTTCTCCATCCTCAGCGAGTTGCTGGGAAGGGGAACCTGTGAGGGTGAAGAGAAAATGCCCTTGCAAGGCTACAGTGAACATTAGCCTTGCAGTCTCTTTATACATGACAGATTTCCCCACTCTGCCTTATTTCTGTGCTGCAAAAGAGAAAGAAAGATGGCTTTCCCAATTTCAGAAGAAGCATAAATACAGGGGTAGGGTAAAGGAGCCATTGCAGGGCTGCGTCGGCAACGTCAGTTGATGGGGAAGATGAAAGCTCCTGGCTCTGCCGGGGGCCCTGTCAAGGCATGTAATTTTTCATGTGTCTGGCCCCCATAAAGAGCAGCCTGTGTGCGACTCGTCTGTGCAGCACTTTGAGCACAGCGGGAAAAATGTGTTAGGCAATGAACAATGTCACGAGGAATCGCAGGCTGCCCAACAGCATTACCTCTCCAATGTGCCTACCTCCTCTTCCCCCACTCCTCCACGTCGAGATGTCAGGGCATCCGCAGAGGCTCTGCTGTTGTAGGAAGCAACAGGAGCTGCTGAGCACTTCAGGAAATCTGGATTTGTCCCGTAGGTGTCAAAGGAGGACCTCAGGTTCCTGGAAAATCTGGTCCCAAATGAGTGTAAAAATGCACATTTTGTCAGGAAGTGAATAAAGTCTCACTGAAATTAAGCCAGAGACAAAGATGAAACAGCAGATGGCCCATGACAAATTGTGAGAACAAATTTGTTCGCATGACATGGGAATAAGTATGTACTCATAACAGACTGTTACTCAAGAAATTTTGAAACAGCACAACTCCACAGGAGTCATAATGTGATTAGTCACATAAAGCCAATCAAGCTAGGCCTAATGTATTGTACCTGGAAATAAAAAAAAAAAAAAGAGAAACAGACCCCCTTAGCAGAACATAATAATAATAATAATTTTAAAAATAATAATAATCCAAAGATTATTACTGCACAAGTAATGTGCACACAACTGCACAAGTTTATGAAGTTGCTCCAAAGTTGCTTTCTGTTGCTCCAAAATTCATAAGTGATCTAAAGTCTTTAGGGTAGCTCAAGGATTGCTATTAGGATGCTCAAAAAATGAAGGGCCAATGGAAGGAGTCTTGCTGAAGTGACTCAACCAGGTTTAATCTCACAGCACAGAGACAGAGTCAGGGTATTTTTGATGAAAGGTCTTGGCCTCTGAAACAGACTTTGCCACATTCTCCATTACTGCATGGTTCTGGTAACACAATTATTTCCAAAATCTTTCTTTTTTTTTTTTTAAATTGTGAGAGTGAAGGGCGAGTTTGAGTTTCATAACTAGAAGAACAGTGCTGATTTTGAATGCTGTGATCTACTGATGTGTCATTTTTTTCAAATTAATTTTTCATAGCAGACCCCTGAGATTTAATACCCATATTTAATTGCATTAAATCACTTTTTTTTTTTTTTTTTTTTTTTTTTCAATAAGGGTTTTAATATCTGGCATATCTATATACATCTGGGATATTTCCATGTATGCAGAGAAGAATAGATTCTTAGGATAGAAATGTGATTTGCTTTATTTAAAAGATACTTTAGAATAAGCTTGCCTAATACTTTTACGAATTAGACATGCACTCCTAAGCTCCTCACTCAAAAACATGTCAGGGTTCAGAGCCTTTATTTGTTTGGATTCTTAGAAAATTAAGGTCTTGACACAATGTCTGGAACCAGATTGAATTTCTGAAATCACACGTAGGTAGACATGGACCAGGAGTGCTCACAATGATGATTTTGTTCAGAGCTATTCTAATGCAATGTCCAGCAGTGTCTTTAATCTGGTGCTGGAATTTCATCCCCTCTAAACTTGTATTACAGTATGAAGCCCTTCTAAGCTTGACTACAGACCAGCAGTGGAAAGAAACACCACTCTGTATCCAAATCAAAACTGAGCAGCACAAAAGGATTGGCTTTTGAGAGGCCAGATTCAGATTCCTAAGATGGAATTTGTCCGTGCAAAAGAAATACCACCCTTGCTTACGCAAATGCTGCTATTGGACTTGCATTTACCACAAGCTGCCAGGACTTCAGTTTCACTTCTAACCAGAAAGAGGAGGCAGGAGTATATTTAGATTTTCTTGGGAAGCAGCTGCAATACGAATTGGGAGTGTGTGCACGCATTCAGGCTCGCGGGCACACACAAGCACACCGCTAGCTCAAGAGCAACTGCAGAAACCGAAGCAGAAAGGAGGGTGTAAAAAGGCCTCCTGCAGTTGCTGCATCACAGGAGTGACCACAATACTCATTTCAGCATCTGAACATCCTTATCATCGAAATAGGTCGTCTGATCAGTGCTGACTCACTTGGAAGATTATCACCTGCTAAACCTCCAGTTTATTTCTTGAAGCACTGCAGGAGCCTGAGCCTCTGCTCTCTTGCACCTTACACCTTAGCTACATGATTTTATGCCATCCATTGGAGCACAGAGGCAATGCTACCCACTTACAATTCTGATTCAATAGGAATTTCCTCCATACATCGATATACAAATCACCCAATTTCCGCCATTTAGAAATTAGTTAGCCCAGCTAAGATAGCTGATTTATGAGAAGTACTGGAGGGGAAGGGACACTCCAGAGCATGTGTGTCACACCCTTCTTAGGGACCTGATAGCCTGGGACAGCTTATCCCCAGAGGTGCTTCTTTCTCTGCAAGAACCCAGAAGACTGGCTTGCACTAGATGCCAGATAAATGGCTCAAGTCAGATGAGCTGAGTCCCATGCAGCATGCCAGTCAGTGGAAAATCACGCCTTTGCTTTTCCCTCAAGGTTTCTACTTCACAGACCTTTCCCTTGTTAGCTGACAAAAGACTAAGAAATCAGTTTGCAGCAATTTGCCTGCAAGGCAGATAAAATCAGTAGTCAAACAAAAGCAGCTAAGATAGCCAAGACTGCCTGAAAAGCTAAACTCATGCTCTTCTCATACAGATGAATACATTTAAAATAACTTTAGTTTCCCCATTCTCACAGGCAACCCATTAATCTTTTGGTAACAACCATCATCATAGGCGGGTAGCATAGCAGGAAATCCTCTGCTCCCTCTCATTACTGTATCACCTGGCTTATTTACAGTCCTGTGAGGATCCTAAGTCATCTCAGAGGTGGCACGTAGAAGTATTTCCCTGTTACTTGTAAATGGGGAACACAAAGATGTTCCCTGTTTCCCTGTGGGGAAGCTTCCATGCTTTCTCTATGGGAGATCCATCCTAGGTCATCTTATTTTTAGGCATAGAATTTATCTTTTGAAATTTTGGCATTTCCAGGACATGGTGTCCATTGCTGAGTTAGTTATCCTAAGTTATTCCCATTTTTATTGTCAGCAAAGAGATGAAGATACATCTCTGAGAATAAAAGATGAAGTTAGAAAGGGTGCTAGACAGAATTCCTCTGTAGAATAGAAATAGATATTCTCATCTAGGCACCCTTTCCTGTGAAAGGCTGAACCAGATGATCTTTCAAGGTCCCTTCCAACCTGGGATGTTCCATGATTCTCTATATATTTCTAATTCCAGCAATAAAGAGGTGATTCAGCTGCCCTGTTGGCAGAAGTTTGCTTTATCATGAGATGTATTACTTGCCAGAACTATTCAATACACTGCCTGAGAAGAAAGGCCAGGAAATCAGGTGAGATGTAGACAACTATGCTGTAGACTGCTGAAGCTAAAGATGACATGAAGCCCATTCCAGTAAACCAGTCCTAAGGGATGAGACCGAGCTCCCTTATGTCCACAGCAAGAAGTATCTCTGAAAATATTCGGAGAGCTACAGGCTACATGTCTAAGACTTCTCATGGGGATTATATATGTACAACATAAAAAATATAGGTGCTTTCAGAGAATGTCTTCACATTGACATTTACCGTTCAGTTATTTAGAAGAATTGAATCCCAACCCAAGTTTTCTGGGTCCTAGATTAATTTCCATAACTGGTAAACTTTCTTTTCTTCTAAGCTAGAAGCCTGCTTGAACAGTCAGTCTTTGTATGTGGGAGTAAGCAAAGCAGACTGTAAGCATCTGTGGCTGGATGCACAGGAAGATACTGAGGGATCATGCACAGCTGGGTTTTTATGTTTAGAGGAGGTCTCTACACTTGCCTGAGCACCTTGACTTCAGAATATCTCTTCTCTTAAGGTATCCATCCAACCCTGCTCACCTACAGCTCTGTCTAGGTGTAAATCTATTATTGCCAGAATATGAGCGTGCCTCTGAATGCTCCAGTTAAGAAGGATCTCTTTCTATTAGAGCTGTACAAAAAATACCTCAAAAACAAAAACAGAAGAGTTGTAATGAGTTGCAACATTCAGATTACACAAACAAAATTGGAAGGGAAGGAAATATGCAGAATCACCCTGTTGTATATGATAAGCAATTGTGTCAGCTTGCTGACATGCTTCATCATGGTTAGGTCTTCCATATTCCTGGGCTTCCTCAAATGTGTCCCAGCAATTTTGTCCATGGAGAAAAAACAACTGACCCTAGCTGACCCTGTTTTAAGGATTTGGACTAGACTGTCTCCAGAGGTGGCTTTCAGGCTCAGCAATTGTGATTCTACAATTTTCATACTTGGCTTGGGTTGCTGGATGCAGAGCAGTCAGGTCAGATCCCATCCAGACAAGCAAGTCTCCCCGGGTGCACGGGCTGCACTGCATCAGCTGCGTGCACACCCGGCTGCTGAGCGGAGCTGTGCAATAGCTTCCACATGTCCTGGATGTGCTGGGCTCCCTGCGCGGGTACCCAGACGCCCATGTGGAATTTCTTAGATGGAAGTATGGGAGCCTGATCAAGCTGAGCAAGATGTGCTTAAAAGGCTACATGGCATAAATAAATCTTGAGGGGGGATTAGGGAGATGACAGGGCTGTGGCTTCTGATAGGGAAGCCATGCTATGTTTGGAAAGACTGCAACTAAAAGGAAGAGCCTTTGGTGACCAGATTTTTGTCTCTATTTTTGTCTGTGTTAGTTACTGCTCCTTGTATTTTAATCCTGATCAGACTTTAACCATTTAAGAATCATTTGTGACACTTATTTGTCATAGTGCTAGACCAGATTATCCCAAGGTTTGTTGAGCCTCCTCTCCTCTCCAACATATTGAAAAACATTGCTCTTAATTTGGTTTGTTTGGCCAGTGTAGACAGGGATTAGCAATGCTATATATGGACCATAAACACTGCTCTGGTTAACACTACAGTTGAGCCAAACCTGAACCTTTCATCTCACTCTTTGCAAGCTTTGGTGGTTTGGATGGAAGTGACACCTGGATTTGAACTGTGCTTTATTTTTGTTTTTGTTTTCAAAAACCCAAACCCAATCAATAACACTTTGGAAAACCAACATCCAGCATCCTCAGCCCACCTCTAGCGAACAGGAATTGAGCTCCTGTGTAGGCAGTGGCTTTGTGTTGGGAAGAGAGCCAATACACAAAGGAAGGAAACTGTCTCAAGCAACCTGCAGTAACTTTCCATAAAAATCTCAGTGACATAAGGGCATGCTGAATTTTGTGTCATAATCCCCTCCAACCAACATGTGTGTTTGTTTAGGGAAGACATGGTGGTCTCATGTGGAAAAAAGATGGACTTTTGTAGGCTGCATGTCTAATTGGTTTGGTGTTAGAAAGACAAGGAAAAGCCTTCATTTGCTTTTGACTCACAGTTTCAGTTTGCTATCTGGAATACCAAACCAATCTGTAATAAAAACAAATTTCTCACAGCATCAGATTTTTTAGATGCCAGAAATAATAATAGTATGTTGTTAACACCTCAGCGTTTGGCTTTTTTTTAGGTTGTCTTAACCTAGATAAATCTACTAATTTTTGTCTTTGTACCCACATAAGTACTTCAAAATTTGCACCTAATTGCATCAGAAGTAGCTTTAAAATCCATCTGTCTTATGCAGACCATTCTTGTAGCATCTCACCACCTCCTGTGTAATGCATTCCCAATGCTGAAATAAAGATCCTGGCCATGGTATAGTAATTCCATGTATGCAGATCTTTGAAGCTGTTGAAAGGCTGATGTTTTCTAATATGTTTCTGGCTCTCAGAATCGTTGTAAAAGTAAGATCATCCTTACCATGCAGTATTTACCAACTGGGCACAGTGGGTACAACACCTAGGACCATAGAATGGCTTGCCAGGTTTTTGCACATCCCCCAGAGGCTACTTTATCATCTTACATGGTATACACTGGACTCAATCCAAGCATGAATGTTTCTGATGATTTCAGCGGACGTTGGAGGAGGTCCACTGTGCTGCTTGTAGACTGGCATAGGCGTCAGGCTGAGATGCACAGCATCAACAGCTCCTTTCTCAGCCTCTGCTTTGTTGATTTACATAGCTGAAGCTGATAAATATCTACAGGCAGGGATCTGCATATAAATTGAATTGGATAACTTGTCATGCTTCCACACAAAAAAATAAAATTGTTGAAGGGTTTAAGCCACCAACTAGCTTTTGCTGCTTCTAGTGTTGACCTGTACAATCAAATCATAATGCTGAAAACTGGGACCCGCTATCAAGTAGCAATTAACTGCAGCTGCAGCAGCAAACACACTGCCCTCACACCTGCACAGGAGATCTGAGTCAGTTAGGACACTACCATCTAGCTCCACAACTGGCCAGGAATACATACTCATGAAATATCAGTCAGAACAATGTGAAGTTCTGCCCATAGGCTTTAAGAAGAACGAGACTGGAAGGATAATTTATATTTATTTAGCTGCATGTTTACCTACAATGTTCTCTTACCTTAGAGTTTGTCTAGTTGGCCTACAGAAAGTATCACTAGCAGAAATTCTCCTGTGCATCAAAAATGCCTAGTCCCATTGAAGTTAAATCAAACATCAGTTTATATATGTGTGACTCAATGCCCATGATGTATCTTCCTTGCAGACTCAGAGCCTTGCACACCAGATGCCCCACCTGCCGCCACTTCACCACCAACTTCTGAAGATCCTGGACCTTTCACAGCTCCAACATCGCCCTCTTCTTCCTCTGATCCGGGTACTACATCATTTTCACCGCCATTACCTGCCTGTGTCGCAGCCTTACATCCCAAACCACCTCCTATCTCACCATCAACATCAGCTTCTGCTGGCACAGTTCATGCTGGACTCCATTCTGTTCCTGCACCCCCTGCCTCTACTTCATCCCTGCACCCTGGGCTTTACCTGCCCATGGTCCCACCTGGCGGTGCCACCCACCTCATCAACTGGCTGCCCTTCCTTGCCTCTGCCACACTCGCCACCATTCGAGGAAAGGAGGAAGACCAGCCACCCGTAAGGATGTGCTCCCTGGAAGGCGTGAAGCGATGCAGCAGCACGCCCCCGCAGCCCTCCCGGGATGGAAATCACCAGGGGGCATCTGGAGGAGATGGAGCTCCAGAAACCACATCCCCGCCATCGGCTGCTCACGCCGTGCCCCCGAGCTCCGAGCAGACATCGGCAAACGTGAGCGACATCCTGGCAGAGCTGCGGACCATGAACAGCCATCTCTCCGTCATTGCCCGAGCCCTGACCCAGCTGGCGGCATCACTGGCACCGCAGCAGGAGGCGCGTGGCACCCCACCTCCGTAGTGCCTGGCCCCACACCAGCTCACCCCGCACATGGTCACATTAAGTGGGGACATCACAGGGGTGATTTTAACTGGGGACACCCCACCAGGGGTGTTTGGAGGAAAGGGACTCTGCAAACCTGCCCATATTGTCTGTGCCATTCCGTTTCACTCTCTGACACAGGCTGTGACAAACCCAACTGTTTGTGTTTTTTCCTACTTGTTTATTTCCTCCTTGTAAACAGCTGCATATATTAAAAAAGAATAGTTTTGTGGTCTTGTTAATAAAATTGTTTATATTTCTTGCGTTCCTTTCAGATGTGCTTGCTCCCCTCCTCTCATCCATTAACCACACGAACACTCAGAAATTGGTGAGGTTTTGCACAGAAAATGTGGAAAATCTGAAGTGGTGAGAAATTACCCACGACAAAATGCTCAGGGAGGTGACAAAACCCCTCAGAAAAGCATGGGAACTATAGACAGGACAGGAAACTATACAATACAAATCTGCAAATAAATTCCTGTTTCTCTCAGGCCAAGCTGTGTGGTGCAGCTCCGTTGAAGCTGGAGCACTTCCCAGTGCCTTAAATCTCAGGGTAATTGTAATTGCCAAAACAGGTAAAGGCTGCGATAAATTGTCCAAAATACAATGTGAGGTAGCTGTGTCAGCCATATTTGGTCTGAAGAGCTACCAAACATCTTCCTCAATTTCTCATCCTTAGAGAGCCTGAGCTGAAGGCAGTGAAGAACTTGGCTGGAATCTATCAGATTTCCTTTTTTTTTTTTTTTTTTTAATGGGCCAAGCTAATTTACACCAATTATTCAGGCACATGTGGATCAATCCACCTGTTTCTCCTTATTGCTAAGCTGTAGTGGTTTGCCTACAGGTGGAACTGAAGGCGTGAAACCTTAAGCAGTCCTCTTGGTGGATAGTCGGCACTGGAGATGTGGGGAAGAGGGCACCAATATCTCTCCTCCCTCCAAAATTTGTACCCTGAGGAGCAGCTGGTGAGGTTCCCTTGGCTGCTGCCCAGCTTGGCAGCAAAATATTTTGGCCTGTAGAGCAAATATCCAGCAGTCAAAATAAAATATTGTCCTGAAGATGGGCCAAGCACAGGGCCAGTGGAGGCTGAGCTGGGCCACGTGGCTGATAAGGCTTTCATCCCAGTGAATTAAAGTGAACAAATAGCAACAAGAGAAAAGAAAGCCCTCTGTGAAGTTCGGTACGAGCTCGCCTTAATTTAGCTGTGCAGCCCTCAGATATCAGGATCTGAGGCCATCTCCAGGAAAAACCCAGACAAACAGACAGATCACTAGATAAGATTAAAGAGGAAGTACTCTGTCTATCTGCAAATATTTCTGTTGCAGATGAGCCTAAGCCACAAAGATTGAATGAATATACAAACTTCCCCAAAGCTCAGGTGTATTTGAATTTGAGGTTTTGGTTACTGTATATATATTTATATATAAACCTATCCATATTTTTGTGTCTGTGCCTGAAAGACAAAGCAACTGCCCTGTTCGATCATGTTTCTTTCTAGGGTTGATCAGATTTTTTTTTTTTTCTTCTGATGTGTTTGGCAAAAAGCTGAAAAGAAAGACATTTCATAGATGGCCTTCCTTACCTGTCAGTGTTTCAAAGAAAATGAGATAAAAGGAATGTCTTAGAAACAGTTTGGCTTTTGATTTGGCTATTGCAGTTTCCATAGGGAAAAAAATAAAAATAAAATAAAATAAAATAAAATAAATAAAATAAAATAAAATAAAATAAATAAAATGAGAGACAGTAAATTTTTCACTTTCCCTCCTTTTAGTAGACAATACAGGACAGGAAAAATGGGAAAATTCCATGGTTAAAAACAAACAAGCAAACAAATGAACAGGAATCTTTTTCATTTTCAACCAGCTTTCCCTCCTTCAGTTTAGCATGGTAAAAACTAAACAGCATATTCTCCCACTCTTGTTGTGATATGACTGATAAGGACATGTAGTTTTACTTGATTTATCTTATTTTTTTTCCAGTTAACGACCTTTCACAGCCTTCAATTGATGAAAATCTCAGTGGAGTTTTCTGGACCTGTGAAAGACACGTAGACATATCCCTTTGTGCAGACAGCTTCAGCAGACTTTACTGTGCAGCTGCTGGTGTTTTATCAACTGAGGCTTCATTTAGGTGTGTAAGGAAATAGGGAACAGTTTACATGACATGTAAAAAGCCCAGAAAAGTTACAAATAGCATTAGACATTCAGCTGTGAAGGCAGTGCTCTTCATTCTCAAGAAATGCCATGACTGCAATCCAGCTGGCAGGGAAGGAAAAGAGCTCTTCTCTAGCCTCTTCCCAAAAGAACCAAGATTTCTCTGGTGCCACAGCCAAAGATATTAGATGCTGAACACCCTTGCTGACTAGACTCCAAGCTGTCTGGTCCTGTGGCATCCTGACTACAAAGCAGGACCAGTGCCTGTAGCCAACACTAAAGACTTTCAGATGTATTTGGCAGCCACCACCAGCTCTCACATGGGTGCAGCCACTGGCTGGAGAGCCACCAAGGCAGGCTGCCCGTGGGTAGGGATCCCCAAAATGTGGTGCCATGAGGCCCAGGGCTGATGTTTGCAGGATACACTTCTACAAATTTGCCTGTAGGGTTTGTGTGCAGCTCCAGGCTGCGGCAATGTCAAGGCCATCTGGGTAAAACCCAGCTCAGATATGTCCATGCAGTCCCAGGGCAGTCCCACTGGGGCACCAAAGGGCTAAGTAAAGGGCCACCTTGCCCATGGGCTCCTCATTCAGTAAAGTGCATTATATATATATATCATTTTTGTTTGCTCTTCTTGGCTTTCATCTGCAACCACCTAGATTTGGCTTCAAGCTGCCAGCTCTGCTGCACCTTGCTGAGCTGCTGCTGCACACATGCTACTCCGATGGTCGAAACCTGGAGTGCAGCTTACAAGCAAAAGTCTCCTAAAACATCTGAAGTGGGCAGCAGAGCAGCTGAGGAGGACAGAAACCCCGGTGCAGCTGGCACTGTCCCCACAGAGTGTCACAGCACCTGTGGAGGTGGCACATCCTGCACATCATGCTCCAACATGACATGGCCTCGTGACCCAAGACAAAGAGTCCAAGAGACTTTCCTCTCTTAGTTATTCATTTTGATTTGGAGAGGCCAAAATTTATAATGTTTTAGTGCATGTCTGTGTGTGTGTGCTCAAAGTCCTGTGTAGAAATAACATCATGGGCTCACACTCTGGTTCAATTATTAAAATCTCCTATGGCCTTCTCTTCTGGGACACCTTCAGTCTCTCCTTACTCCTCCTCTTTCACAGCCTTGTTATTTGTGAAGGACGGAGGCAGCAATCCTTTGGGCAAGATTCATTTTACAATTGACAGATGTTACTCTGAATTTCTAGTAAAATCATCAGAAACAGGCCAGATGAGCAAAACTTAAAAGCTAGAGGCGAGGATGTTATTCTTAGAGTTAGGATGGGTGACTATCACATCCCCTTCTGTCTCCACCATCGAAATCCTAAACACACTGATCTCATGTTTCACAGCTGCCTTATAAGCAAATGTTGAGGATAGGTTTCATGTCACCACACTTTAATTATCAAAAACTTGGTTTTCTAGGTTCCTCTTCAGACAAGGGGAGACAAGGGTTCTCAGCGTGTGATTGATTCTAGCCTCAGAAAGGCACTTAAAATGAAGAGGATAAATTGCCTTCTGGAAGCATCCATCCCTCTCCCCTGATCATAGACAAAAAATTTAAGCCAGGTGCTTAACTTCTTGATGGCTCGAAGTAAATGAAAAGGATCTTCTGCTTGATAATTGCAGTTCACTTCCAACTAGTGAAGCGTTGGGATATCACATTAATAGAGCCCTGATAGACGTGTGAGGAGCTGGAAGAGAGGAACAGGGAGCCCAGGAGAATAGGACTGACAGTGAAACTGGAAACCCTGCAAAATATCCAGCTCCAACTCTGGGCCAGGAGAGTTATCCTGTGCCAGGAGAGTACCCAGTGGGACACCCAGGTCATTGCCTTCTCCTAGAGATTTAACTCCTCAGGATGCATGACTGGAAGCTGAGCAACTTTATAGCATTTGAGTGATATGCTCAGTGTCAGCTGCTCCAGCAGGAATTATTTATGGAGTCAGCAGGCTGTACAATATTGTATGAGACTGCAACTCAAGAAGGTGGGGGAAATCACAGGTTTACCCAGGAGGAATAGGAGGCCGGGATGTTTTTTACTTTGTTTTCTCTAGCACAGATTGCTCTTCCAATATCTGTACACACATTCACAGCAAAGACACTCGAATCCTCTGGTAAAATAATTTAGAAAGAAGCAATGCAAGGGAAGGTATTCCTTTGTGATAGCCCAGCTGCAGGCTGGTGGCATGCAGAGCTTGGGAGTGAGCTCCTTCCTACAGACAAGACAGATCTTCAGCATAGCTTTGTCTGGGACACCAAACGCAGGGACCACCTGCAGATGCTCCTGTGGAGACCCATCTCTGCCTACAAAGCTGTATGGTCAGGGTGCCTCCAGCATCCTCCTAGACCTTTCACTGCAGCATTTTGTAGAATCACTTGGGTTTCTGTTGAATTTATTTCAGTCTGTGAGCAGTCAGCCAGGATACCTGTATTGGCATATTGGTTGCATTGCTGCACCCTTAACCACAAGGCTATATCCTGAACCCACAGCTGCAAGCTTGGTGATAAATGCTCTTTTGCTCTCATGGGGCAGATCCTACACTGCCAACATGACAAAGGATATCCTGAGGCTGTGGCTGTCCTTGTCCCAGGCACAGTGGTTGTGCATCAGAGACCACTGAGGCAGAGAAGCACCGAGGTAGGTAGCATTGCTCCCAGATTGCATAGGAGTTGAAGGAACCCCAGTGGCTATGGCTGAGCTGGGACACTTTGCTCTCACATGACATAAGTTAAAAGACAGTATTTTGTGTTTGTTTTGATGCTTCTGGTAATTTCCCACCATGAGAAATGTTTTTTTTTGTTGTTGTTGTTGTTGTTTTTTTTGCTGAAGTGTGGCAGACACTAAAGCTGAGCTCTCTGCTTAGCTGTGAAATGGTAGGCTGTGAGACACCAGGCTGTTGGCACTGCTCTCAAAGGAAATAAAGGTGACGTACTCTGGGCCAGGTTTTCTGAAGGTGTGAAGGGATGAAACTCTGTTTTTTCTCCCAGGTGCACCAGGACCATGGTGCTGAGCAATGCTGTTCATCTGTTCCTTCACAACTCTGATCACTCTCTGCCCTCATTGATTTTTCGATACGTACATTTTACATTTTCAAGGCAAGGACTGTATTTTTCTTCTGCCATTGTACAAAGGTTAGTGTAGAAGGGGATTTTAAACACCATAACGGCACAAGTAATTATTAATAGCGAATGATATCATGAAACTGAAATCTTTGTCCCAACAAAGAGGAATTCAGCAATGTAGAAGTTGAAAAGAGAAAAGTATACCACAAATTTTTGCTGGGGTTTGCTGCAGGCTGTCTCTCTAAAATAAGCTGGGCAGAAGCAGTAACTTCTCACTACTGCTTTTGCTTGTGGAAGTGGTTCCCAGACACTTGCTGTACATCGCATAATGTCGACATCTGATGTGATCCACATCATCCCCATCTACCATTCTGTCTGGGTTTCCCATTTATCTTGAACTTTGGCTGAAATCTCAGTTTATTCAGAGACAGATCTTATTGGAACAGCCTTCACAAAGAGCTTTACTGCTTATAGCTGTCATTCAAAACATATTTTGTACAGAAAAAATGTGGATTTGGGCCAGCTGAAGCACTTGGTGATTCATGGTGAGAGCAACAAATTGCTTTTGTCACAAAACAAAAATAAGAGGCCCTGAAAAAGCTTGAAAAATGCCTAGGACTATATTTCATTATATTTATTTTATTAAATATATTAAACCCATGTCAGTAGTTCAAGAATTAATTGAAGCATTTTATTTCATCTGCACTGCTACTTTATCTATTTCCTCAACATTTTTTGACAGTACTTATTTTGCGATCAATAGAAAATGACATTTCTTCTCCCAGTCAGCAGAATCAAAACACCAGATACTTGTGTGGCTCTGCTGGCAGCATGCACTGAATTCTGAAGTTAACTTGACCATCTCTGAGCCAAAATCCAGACCTCACAGTTTCTTCCAGATCCTCCAGAGCAGTGAAAGAAATGGTGGCACAAGCCGGGTGTCCCACGGCCTGTGCTGTATGCCATCAGTGAAGTAGTATATGTGTGATATAAACTTCCATGGGACTTTGAGCTTTGATTGACCAGCCAGACTAATTTGATCTATTCCAGATGGGCCCTGACTCTGTGTGCTTTAGTTAATGGTGGCATATGTTGGACTTTTCAAGCCATGCCAACCAATGTGATAAAAGCTACCAGGAGCTTATTAATTTCTTCCCTATAAAACAGGGCAATTTGTGTGCATTTCACTTCAGTTCTGTATTGACTATCACTCTTAAGAGGTAAGGGTGTCATTATTTTTTAAACATACAGGGCTTGACTCAATCAGACTCATTTGTTTCCTCTGATGGAAGAAAAGGGCCTGAGGTAGAGAGAAGTTAAGAGCTGACTAGGAGGTTTTAACTGAAGTAGTGGGATGAATGTGAGCCAAGGAAAATTTAGGCTGCACATCAGGAAAATTTTCCTAACAACGAGGTCTATTACTACGTGGAATGGTCCCCCCAGGGAAATGGGGGAAGCTGACTAGACAAAGCAATGAAGAACACATTGTAGGGAGCAACGTTGAAACAGTTGGGGAATGGACCAAGTGACCTAAGCATATTTTCCATCTCTAATTTCTCTGACTCAACCATTACAAGGGTACACTGTATAGTACATGACTCCTGTGTTCTGCCACATCAGTACTGTTTTGGGAAGACTTTCCATGAAGCCAATCCTCAAGATGTAAAAGGCACCCCTGCTCTGACCCCTGGGCATCTTCTCTGGAGTCTGCCAGGTGTAGGTTGCTCTTGCTGGAACCTTTGGCTACCTACGGCACTAACCCAGGGGACAACTCCGAACATTTTTGACCATGCCTTTTCCACTCTTCAGATTTGCTTTTCTGTGCACTTCTTTCCTGATTTCTTCCTCCTGTTTTGCAAATATTTTCATCTCAGAAGCAACTAAGTTGATACTGCACTTTTCTCTAGGAGAATCAGTTTAAGTTTGCTTGGCCACAGCTTAAGAGGCACATTCAAGCTACGCAGAAACCAGAGAGAGAAGTGGATTTTCTCAGCATCTGGTGATGCCCATGTGACAGCTAACACATTGGCAGACACCCAGGATCAAACCAGGAGACTTCAGAGCAAAAAATTGAACTTAAGATGACAAAATAGCTTACAGTGAAACTGTAATGGACCCATTTTCCATATTGGACTGGACAAAATAATGAATGGATGTATTCTGCTAATAGTTTTATTTCAGTGAAAGAAAATGTGACTCTTCAGTAATGAGGAAAAGTTATTATTCTAACTTTTGAACATCAGGGTCCTTCTGATAGAGTTCACAGGACTGTTTTATAAATATTTTTAAAAAGTTGATTCATTAAAACCCAAAGATTTCCATGGGAAGGGACAGTTTCATTACATTTCTCAAGGCAGAAACTCTGAAGTATTCATACTCCAAAAGGCATCTTTAGACATTTATTGAAAGAAACAGCATGGTGGTTTTGTTAAAAAGCAGTCTTTCTTTTCAAATTTTAACTAGATAAAGTTAAAAAAAAAAAAAAAAAAAAAAAAAAAAAAAAAAAACCTCTATTGTCATAACTAAACTTTTTTCAGGAAAAAAAAAAAGGGTTTAATATGCCCAACTCCACTGAAATTTGTATCTGGATATTTTTATCACATTTCAAGACAAAAAGAAATTCAAAATATCAATATTCTCATAGTACAGGAAAATATATTTCTCTTTCACTTATTTATTGCCTGAGCAGGAATTAGTTGAAAATATAGGATTGATAATGAAGGGCGTTTTCTTTTATACCAGTTCTGAGGACATGATATTTATTCTTAGTTTAAATATGGTCCTGAAATATATCTCTTGCAAAAACAATAGGTATATGATAAGACATATTCAGTGTATGATGACTAAGACTGGAGAAGAAGTTTTTCTTATATAGATTTAATTTGTGCAAGTTGGATTCAGATTTTCTTCCCAGTAGCTTTCATCAGTGTTTAGCTCTGTAGTCTGAATTCACATCTGCTCTTCTGTGTGCATGCATGACTGCACTGACATCTAACAATGAAAGAGCAACTTCGTGGAAGAGAGGCAGTAGACCAAACTTGTATTCAGTGAAAGCTGACTGCAGACTGTAAAAAGTAGATATGTGAACACAAAATGATGTTTAAAAAGGCTTCTAGAGAAAGTGTTTACTTCTACATTAACACATTAACAGGAAGAAAAAAAAAAAAAAAAGAAAAAAAAAAAAACAACTTAGCAATTAATAAGCAATGACTGTTTGGAAAATGCACTAGGACAAGACAGAACAAATATCCCTTCCAGGGGAAAAAAAAAATGTCCATGTTAGTAACACCTCTATCAACATCACTTTCATTTTACCAGTTCCTGTCTAGCCGGGAACTAATTTCTTTACATTTACTGAAGCAGAGTAACCACAAATCAGTAGGAAAATGATAACCTGCTGAACTCAATAGGGACCTCTTGAGTGGGTTTGGTGACATCTGAACTGTGCTTAGATGGTTGTGAAATGTCTCATGTGGGTCAGTCAATCAGGCTTTGTCCCTGAACTTGTCATTTTTGGAGACAAAGTGGGAATAAAATAAAAAAAAAAAAGTAAAAACCACAAATATTCAAAAAGTCAAACCTGTTAAAAAATTATTTATGTGTAAAAGCTGGATATTTCTTGGAAGGAGTCATTAGAATCCTTTAATATATTATGAGAATATAAAGCATGAAGGGGAGTATGAAGTGCACAGAGAAACACCATTCGCGGGAGTTTTTCAAAGTTATGTTCCATTGGCTCAGAAAGCACCTTACTAAAATGAAACCTAACAGGCCAATAAATATAGCACTGCTGAGAAAAAAAAAAAAAAATCATACTGAACTCTGATTATGCTGACATCAGCTGGCCTACAAATTATCGCCCAATAAAAACTATCAAGATGTGAACAAAAATATCCCAGATCACCATTCTGGGAAGAAAAAACAGTTTGGAACTGCTCCAGTGTAATAATTTATAAATATATATATTTACTGTGATCATGTAAAGGTCTATCCACTTGGCCAGCTTCTTCTCTGGGCTTCTTTCTGGAAGAAAGCAGAAAGAGAAAACACTCGCTGCTTTCTGGAAGGAAATTTCTACTTGTAGGAAGATCTTTCTTGAACATCTTTAACTGGCTGAAAGGCGTGATAAAAACTGTGGCCCATATCCATGATCAGTACAAATCATTGTATTTGCACCAAAGCCAACGTATCCAATCTAATTTACATTAGCTAAACTGATTGCCCTGGCTTTCTTTGACTAATTCATTTATTGTTATAGCCAGTGATGGCATAGACCTGTTATAGTTGCACTGATTTCTAAGAAGCTCTGAAAACTTGTGCTGACTAAAGGTCTGTCACATCAACAGAGATAATGATCTGGGAGGTTTCTGGTACTTCTTGGAAATCCCAGGGGATCCCCTTTCATCTTACTTATTGCTTCAACTGCATTGTTTTGAGGAGACATTGCAGTGAGAACAGAGGATTTGTTTCTACAGCAGCAAACAGTGGAGAGACCATGTGAATGAAACAAGAGGAGAAAAGACACATTTCAATACGATCTGCTTTTTGTAAGTGATCTTAGCAAGCCTCTGAAAGGTACATTTTAATTTTTCCGTTGTGCTGTGAATATAACTCTCTGGGTATATAACCCTTCGACAAGTGGAAAATAGATTTCAGGCTGCAGAAAAGCTGTATAGGAGGCCTACCAGTACTGGTGATTAATCTTCCTAAGGAAGCTCTGAGCACTCTGCCCATTGCCCTCACTGCAAGCCGGCACAAACCCTGCCTGGGAGGCAGGATGAGGGAGCAGTCAGGAGCCTGACTTAGGTGAGGGTAGAGGTTTGGTAGAGTCTGGGTTCTTCTTGCAGTATGACTTGGAACAAACCACTTTGCCTCACTTTGCAAAGCCACTGGAATGGCAATGCTGCCTGAGAAACTGATATTATTGTAACTTGAGAGCCAGCTAAGGTTCATGGCTAATGAGACCTTTTCCTGGCCCTGTCACAAGAGCCAATAAAGTGGAAACACGTGAAACAGAGGTGGCCATTCCAACATCTGAAACTCTATGTTTAATGGTGGCTCTAGTATTGTACATCCCTTCTGTTATTCAAAATTAATCTCAAGACCACATCTGCCCACATCCAGTCTTCACAAGGCCAAGCAACTTGGTGCGTAACCCACACTTCAGACCAGGCTGCACATTTCTTCATGGACCCATGAACACAACTAGCACCCAGTTATGGATAGAGGATCCTTACAACATGGGGTGGCAGAGAGGGCTTTTGGTCTGTACAACAAGCTGGTGATCAAATTCATAGAATCACAGAATCATTGAGGTTGGAAAAGACCTTCAAGATCATCTGGTCCAACCATCCCCCTAACACCACTATCACCCACCAAACCATGTCCCTAAGCACCACGCCCAACCTTTCCAAATGTTTTTCTGGGAAGAAAAGCTGAGCTTTCATCCTTGCTCCACCTGAGTGATCCTGTCTCCCGGGAGCTCCAAAGTGCTTTAGAGCATTGGAGAACAAGCACGCTCTGTTCTACCTGTTGAAGAGAAAAAGGAAAATGCTTTCTGGCTCCTGGTTAGCGCAGTATACCTGGCATTCATATAGGAAGGAGATTGCATGGTTCCCACCCTTGCTCAGTAGGTTAAAAAAAAAATAAAAAATAAAAAAAAATAATTGCTATTTTGTTCATTTCCCAGCCTTACTCTCCTGTTAGACCCTTTTGCTCTACCTGATACTTGCCTTCTTTGAATGGCTCATGAACAATTAAGGTAGGGAGCCAATCTTGTGTCATACCTAGAGAGATCTGTCTGCTAATAGATAGCCATGAGAGAAGAGACCTCCCATATAGCAAGGGATGCAGAGTAGCTCAGTAGAGTCCTTTAGTTAAATTCACAGGGGTTTTGTCAGTGGACATCAAATTCTAGGCACTGTAGTTCCCAGACATGATAGCCAAGAATGTCAGCAGGTGTGAGTTCACTGTGGGACTGTTTAATTGGTATCAAGGCTGCAGTACAGAGTATGTCACACTGAGAGAGGTGGCTGAATAGGTTCTATATTATGGTTCTGACCTTTCGTCTTCTGGAAAAACATAATTAAAGGAAAAATGATCGTGAGAAATCGAGTTGTGATCTGTTCCCTTTGTCTGAAAAATGCCATCTCCATGTCACCAAAACCCTCCTACCATCGTTTTGGGTGATGATAGGGAGCAGGAGTGGCTCAAACTGAGAGTGTGCCACCCACTGAGTCACTGGTACTGCTTCCTGTTGGCACGGTACTCCTTTGGTAGAAGCTATTCTTCTGCTGAGCCTCCATCACTTCTTCTTACCAGCAGAAAGCAGAAGTGATATGAGTCACCTCACAAGACCACCTGCTAAATTCTTCTCCTGTGGTCTTGACCCAGATGCCATCTGTTAATAATGAATGTAAACATACATGTCTTCAGGATATTGTTCAAAAGCAGTGATTCTTTCTTCAGGATTAATTTCCTAAGGACAATCAATAAATGCCACAAATATGAGTGCCCATGTCCCAGAAACCCGCAAATTCTCAAGTTTATTGTCTTTACAGGAGCCTAGCCACTGCTGTTATTCATCTGCAGTGAAATAAAATACATTTTAAGGAAGTCAACCACATATTAAATATTTTTTGTTCAAATGTGAACCAAATAACTTCCAAATTTTCCTTTAATAATGCTTATTCAGGACTATATTCCATCTTCAGTCCCCCATATTCTACTCCAAACTTGGAAAACTAAGGTGTCTTGTATTCTGGCTTCGATTTCTAGTGTCTTTCTAAATACTTCTTTCATATCATCAGTTATTTGTCGAAGCTGTGCAATGGTGACAGCCTGGCAATGGGAAAGACAGCCAACCCTGGGAGTCAGTATTGTGTATTTCTCCACCGTCCTCCTATTTGTAACTTCTAACCAAATATTCAGAAAGAAAATATGCACCTCCTCCACAGTGCCAGAGTCCATGCAACACAGGTCTGTTGGGCTGATGTGCACCCAGAGCTCTGGGACTTACAAATGAACCTGGAACTTTTGTAGAAATAGTAATGTGAGAGGAAGCAGAAGAAAAGTGGCTTTCATCTTTTATACTCATCAAATGTGGGACCATTTCCAAATCAATGAGTACATGTTATTCCCTGCCCTCAGTTTTGTCTTGCTTTATGAGTTACTACCATGAAATAACCAACTGAGACCCATAGATTTTAACAAACTAATGCAAAAAAACAATGTCGTCTTTGAAAATTCTTCCAAATTTATCTACAGGTTAAATGCTAGGAGTATCTTGCCTTTGAAAATCCTTAAGCAAAGACGCCTTTACCTCCAAGAAACAACATTTTATTAATGTACATGCTTATGTATGTATGCGTGTGCATGAATATATGAATAAATGTATAGATAACTATTATACAAATACTTCTTATGAAGACATAAGTTTATGGAATTATAAACAGTAACCTCAGTGTTATATCTCTGAACACATAATGTATGTCAGCATTTACTTAATGTGCACTATTCAAGAACATGTTTATCACCCAACAGCATTCCTTATTTTACACTCTTACTTCCTTTACATTACTTCAGTCAATCATAACCCCACAGGCTTTTATTTTTATTTTTTGTGTAAGTGGGAGAAGAAAGAACAGAAAGGGTATGTTGGCTGGTCAAGGCCTGATGTCTTTACTTAGATCTCACTCACTTAAAACTGCTCAGGACTTCTACCTCCAGAAAGACCACAGGAATTAGCCCTACAAATGCTTTCCTCACTTTCAAGAAGTAAATATATATCTTTGTTCTTTTATCTATTTGTTGCCAGGGTGACAGGTTTATACAGTTTGAAAGTACAACAGTAAAGCCTTAGGGTGTCACTTTAAGATAACCACACACTCGGTTTTGTGTTTCGCTTCATTATTTTATTTTTAGTTTATGCATAACAATGTGCTACTGAAAAATGCTTATTGTCAGCTCCAGGTGTGTTTGCCAACATTAAAGAGTACAATCGCAACAAAAGAAAAGCCAGGAGCTATTCCACCTCCCACATGCCAAAATTAACAAGCCATAGTAAAAATTATAATCAACAATACTTTCCTTCCCTTCCTCCCTTCTCTCCACCCTCTCCTCACCCCCTCCCACCCACCAGCTCTCAGGCTGTTTTTCCAAAAGTGTGTACAAATGGATAACATGCTGCATGGATGTTCCACTGATGCTACAGAAACATAATTTTGGCCCCGTTGTCAAACTATTGGGCTCTCTATTGACAGCGTTCTTTAGATGGATCCCTGTTTTCATACCCTTGCAACCTGAATTCTGTATGGTTATATGACAGAAGACAAACCCAAGCCTTTGGTCCTTCAGGTGTTTTGGAGACATGGAAATCTCTATGTTATCTCTACAGTCTGCAGTACTTCTTTGTTTGTTTGTTTGTTTGTTTGTTTTTTACTCTCATTTCTAATCCAGACTTCTATTTGAAACAGGATTTTTTTTTTTTTTAAAGAAAAAAAATCCCCAATTGTTCAGATTTTCCAGTGAAGATATTCCAGCAAAGGTCTTAAAGGTTGATCATGTGTCATACCACACGTTCAACGTCTATTTTACTTAGCTTCTATAACTGCCACCCCCAGTCTGTTTTACATGTAATATTTTGCTGGTTACACTGATGATTTCTCTGCTTTCAAATTTCCCTTCTCCATGTGGGCACCACTTGACTGTTGTCAAATGACCTGTAACATTGCCCTCCTCACAGAGCACTGTGAGAAGTACTTATCCTTTAGCTGTTCTTCTGATCTGATCCTTAAAACATCCTCAGGGTTCTTCTTTGAACCCTATGTATCTTTTTCTACTTTACTGTGGAAGGCTGGAGAGGAGAGCCTGACACAAAAGTACAAGAGAATCTGTCAGATTTCTACCAAGGCACATACCAGAACAGGTCCATTTTCTATTCTAACAGAAATTTTTCTTATTTCTATCCAGGGTCTGCATGTATTTTGTTGTTTTTGTTGCACCATGGTTAGCTCATGATCAGATGATTCTCTGTGATTTCCAGATCTTCTCTGGAGAAACTGCAGGCTAAGCCATATCAATCCATGTTGTATGATGCTTGTGTTCTTCAGACAGGATATGGTCAACCTAAATCACAATGCTGGTAGGATTTAGGTATCTGAAAATAATCAAATTTCAAAAAATTTCAAAGTAATCGGATAGCCAGTCTGCTTTTCATGACTGCCTTGTGCAGCCATCACTTAGATTCATTGAAAAATTCCCTTTTTATCCTGAAATTTCCTTAGGTTCTTAACAATAGCTACTCAGATATGCATGCACCAAGACCTGTCTGGCTGGACCTCAATAAAGATTCAGTTACGTACACAGGCATCTAACCTCTGCCTAAATCCCCAAGGGAAATGTGAAATACATATTTATTTATTTATTTATTTAAATAGTAAACTAATCCTTCACCTTTTACTTTGTATGAAATAATGTCCTAGCCTCCGTTCCTAGACCCATCAATTGATGGTGTGTGGAGGTGAGCTAGGTTGGGACAGTGGGTTGAACTATTGGAAGTGAATCTGGGACAGATCCATAATTATAGCAGTTGCTCTGTGATCTTAAAACAAGTCTCCAGATTCATCACATACCTAAAGGTTTCAATTTGGCTTCCTCTTTGCTATATAGAGCTGCTGTAATCCTGTTGGATGTGGGCAGGAAAATGTTCAAAAGCCACTGAAGCAAGTATCAGAGTGCTGTGGCTAGCTGTAAATGGCAGAGGAAACAGCAAAAGCACACGTTTTAACCTATGCTGGGCTGCACACATTTCTTGTTCTAAGGAAAATGTGCCAGTCCATCACAGCTGGACTGAACTCACAGTAGGACTGTGACACTAACAGAAACAATCAGACCTGAGATATCAGTGAAGGTGGTAAAGCAGTTGCAATGTCCACAGCTTCTCCTTGCAGCTGAGTGGATAGTTTGAGTGTATTGAAGTATGGACCTACATGTAAAAGGTAGCTTGTCCTGGGCAGTGTTCAGACATACCAGTTCAGCGCATTTTTTCAGTAGTCTATTATCATTGGACCGCCCCAAGAGCTTGGGTGCTAACCCCAGCTGCTGTAGGCCCAAAGGAAGAGGAGTCCAACCCTTGTTTGGATTCCCTTCTGCTCTGCAAACTGTCAGGCCAGGGCATGAAGTTATGAACAAAATTCAGTAAAGCTAGAGAAATCCCGCGAGGCCCCAAAAAGGTCTTTATCTGAGAAGGCCGAGAGCTATGCCATCTTCCACTGGCATTCAGCCACATGTGGTGAGCCAAGACAGGTGGTCCGATGGGTTGGAAGACACACTAAGACAGTCTGGTCTGCTGGACGCGTTGGCATGAGCGATTCACTGAATGGTGCTCTTCTTGCGCATGAACGAGTCCGGTGCGATACAATGGGGTACTGTGCTGCTGAAGAAGTTGTTCTCCGGGTGAGACATTACACTCATAAAACTCAGCGGAGGTCCTGACCACTTTGTGGGCATTAAAGATCGCATGACTTGTAGCAATGACTTTGCTGTCCTGGCCACACGCCAGTTTGGAATGCTTTGTTTCACTGTGCTCCCTATACAGCGCCTATTCAGAAATGTTGTCTTCACAAAGTCTACATTTTGATGAGCTCATATTAAGCTGCCCTTTCAAAGTAGATGCCAAAATTGAAAGAAAAAAAAAAAAAAAAGTTGTAAAAACAATTAGTGATGATTACTGATAATTACCTACACATGGCTGGTGTATCCAACTCAGAAAAATACCTTAGAAAGAAAAATGCCATATAAATATACACTATTGCTATGTGTCTGGCTGGGGTTTTGAAACACTCAGAGCTGCATGTATAGAATCCCATGTAGCTGATATTAGAATAAGAAGTGCTGATGCAGTGTTTAAAATTTTAAATTCAAATCAGGCATTGGATAAGTTACTGACAATGCTTGTAAGGATATGATATCCCTGTGGAAAAGACTGCCCAACAAATTTGAATGTGGTATTTGAAGAAGCTCCCTTCGACAAATGGAGCTTTGAACCATGTCAATTAATGTAGGAGAAGATGGCCACCAAGCTTTCCTTCACCATTTGGAAGAAAAGGTCAGACACTGGCAAAGGTAGTCCAGTAAGTCTGCTAGGGGCCATTTAAATACAACACATCAAGATAACATTTGCTTTAAACTTTTAATTTTCACAACCTTGCACAGTGAGAGTGGCTTATGAAGTCTCCCATTTAAAGCCTGATTTGTGATTTATAGTGATTTATTAGAACACTAAAACCTCCCACAAAAGACAAATTAATACTCAGATGCTTTTTCAGCACCTCCTTTGAGAAAAAGTGTTTTGAGACAGTGCCAAAGAGTGGGAGGCAAGTATTTCTACTGAAATACAAATGGGTGGCAAACTCTGGAATAACATTTTGGCATGACATACACACTGCATTTTTTGAGTCTTTTCTCTGTAAGGAATCTGAACATTTTGATTTAACAAATTAAACATTCCCTAATAAAATGAGTTGGTCAAGGAAAAAAAAAAAATGTTAAGGATAAGTCTCCTTAAATATTTTTTTGTACGTTTGTGTTTAAAGCCCTGATCTGCCTCTCAGTTCGTGGTAGTTCCAAAATATGGAGTACTTTTTTTGGCTCAAGACTTAATATTATATTACCATTAAAATTCCAGCTAAATCCTCCAGGTTTGTAATTAGAACTATGGAGAGACCCAGGAGTCAAACACGAAGGATGCTGAACTTCAGCAGAGGAAATTATGGTACAATTTGTTGTGAGAAGTGTTTGGTGAAATTGAATGGAACAAATCAGTGAAGCAGATGGGGAAGGACTATGTCCAAAGATCAATTAATGCACGATCGAGTGTCACGAGTGCTGCCAAGCAGCAGTGCATTAAGATTAAATTGGAGCTCAAACAGATGCAAAAGTACAAAAAACATATGAAGGACAGACAAGACTGATGGATTCATACTGTAGATGACCAGTGAGTCAAATACTTTGGCTGGAGTTAAAAAAAAAGTGGGATTATTTGATGACCAGTTAGAGGAGAAAGGTAATCAAATTTCATGTTTCAAGGTATAAGCTGGTAACCACAGGGGTCAGTAAGTAATTTTTTCCTTCTCTGGAACATTGCAAAATTGGATGACAGGATCTTTACAGGGGCTGTTCCCGCTCTCCTTCTCCCTCAGTCTTCTGGCTTTGATTGAAACCTTGGGAGTGAGCCAATCTCAGACCTAGACACAAGTTGATGATCAAATGGCCAACGAACTAGAACAAATTTTATTTTCTGTCAAAAGAGATGAAAACCAATACACAGGAAGAGATGAACCCTGACAAAGAGCCCAGCTCTACCTCCCTTGTTCTGGAGGGATTCTTAGTATCTTGGGTAGGAAGACTGCCTCAGTGTTGACTGCAGCATTGACTTTTTACTGATGACAGATGAGATTTTCTGCATATGCAACCAGGCTGCCAGGTGTTGTTGGCAGCAGTGAAGGCCAGACTGAGTATCTCCTTTTTTTTTCTTAAAATTACAAGATAAAATTGCTCAGACGAAATAGCCTAGAAACCTTAAGAAACTGAATATAAAATTGCTCAGACAAAATAGCCTAGAAACCTTAAGAAACTGAATGCTTCCCATAGGAACCCCAGCCAATATTTCCCGTTCATAAAAAGTGAATATATTAATTAAATGGCATTAATTCAAGGAAAAAAAAAAAAAAAAAAAAAAAGATGTGATGTGTTAGCAGCAGATTTATAATAACGGAAACACTGAATAGCCCGGTGTGTTGGCTGGGAGCCCTCAAAATGGTTTCCAATGGCCTCTGGTGGACAAATGTCTGTGTAGGATGCCACTTCCCTTGTTTCTTCATTTCACCTCATCACACGTCTTGCTGCTTCATCTTGATGTCTGAGCCAGGCACAAGGGTAGGAATCCACATGATCGTGTGCGTACAGCTGCATCTGAATTAGTTATCTTGGCTACCTATCAATGGAGGATAAATCAGATCATTCTAGAGCACAGAGGCAGGAAGCTGACACTCAAAAGGAGAACATTCTCTTCTACCTTGTGCTACCCAATAGGACCTCTCATAGCTGAGTTAAGGTCCACAAGTTTCCCACTCTTTCCTACTCTGACTCAGAAATGAATGCTGAGGTAAGGTGAGGAACAGAGGCTACGAACTATGTCATTGCATTTCAAAGGGCAACAGAATAGGCATAAGCTCTGAAATATGACTGTCCAGATTGTGACATTGTTAGTACATAAGCCACAATGCCTTTTGTCCATGCTAACTAGTATGATGACAGGTAGTGTTGCTGTCTGATTATTGGTGTGGATCAAGGGTCTTTCTCAACCAGGTGTTTGGACATGGACACCTGGCTCTGGAGACGAGTTGAACTGTGCCTTCGTGGGATGTTCCCCAGCCACTTGACTTGATCTTTGGCCTGTTTTATTTATTTATTCATACAGTAACAAGAGACTTCACTCATGAATTTTAAATCCCAATCTACTTTCTGATGTAAAATAACATGTTGTTACTGATGCACCTGAGACTGAGTATAAGTAAAAAGCATTCATATGAGCACACAGAGTGACGCATGGGGGAATGAACTTTGCTAATTTTTTTCATTTGTTTCACTGAGAGGAGCTACAGACACACATTCTTCACATCCCCACAGACTGCAGTTTTATCCCAAAAAGAGCTAATAAAATAAAATAAGCTAAATAATGAAGCAAAGCCACTTATGATGACACCATGAGGTATCTTTTGTTCACCTTCATGCGATGTCAGTAAAAATAATGTTGCTGACACCCCTTGTAGTGTATTCCTCTTCATGCAAAACTGATGGAGATGTCTACAACCTGTCTCATGAGCTCAAAGCTGGTTTTGACAAGAGAAAGGTGGTAGAAAACTTCCCTACAAAGCCCTGTCCTGAATGCTCACAAAGAAGAGAGAAATATCAACATGAAGTAAAGGGACTTGACAAAATAGGCACAGAATCACACCCCAATGCCTGAAAAACGTTCAGGACCAAGTGATATTTATCTCCCAGTTTAGCTGGAAATGGCATGAAGGAAGGAGGTTATTATCCTCTGATGTTTAAAGTGCTTTAGAAAACAGATTACAATTATGAACTGCTAATAGGAAGGAAGGGACAGACCTCACACTTCAGACAGTAATGTGGATGGTAACAGAAACCTCAGTTAATCTGTGTATCCCAAGAAGTTTTACCATTACTGTTTTATGCTATTCAATAACATAGAATAAGTGTGCACTGAAAGCAAAGTTTGGCTTCACATTTAAGAAGGGACTTGAGAAAGATCAGCAAATTCTATGCTTGTGAACATGATTTCGGGAGCTGGTAATGTAACTGGAAGACAGCCACACACATAGCAGGGGAATAACCACAATATCATCATTGATGAAAGGGTGGCTTGATAAGAGGAAGCTGCAGACATCATCATCATTAATTAAACACTGAAACTGGAGAGAGGAGGGTTTTGTGGTTAAAGCATTGGACTCAAACTCAGGAGATCTGGGTTCCATTGCTGGCAGCGTGAACGTGGACAAGTGCCTTAACGTCTCTCTTTTCCAGGTCTCCATCTGTAAAATGGGAACAAATCTAGCTCCTTTCCTTTGCCTGTTCAGTGTGTAAATTCCTGGTAGTAGGGGATTTTCCCCTGTGTTAGCCTGCAGCAACCAGCAATGAGAAAGTCTCATATTGGCTGGAGGTTCCAGGTGCTAAAGCTATACAAACCAATAATAAGAAATAATGGTATTGCTGATAGAAAGCTTCTCTTCCTTGAAAATTAGTTTTCAATTCATTTCTCTTCAGGATGAAATTCTATATTCTAACAGGCCAAGACTTCTTTTTTTTTCTATTCCAATGCTCACAATGTGGGAGGTGAAAATAGGGTTCGTAATGAGAACTTGATTCTGTGGGCTCCCAGTGGGAGCATACACATTGCAGGGTAAGTGTCCTGCCTTATAACAACTTTTCCTTCTACCAAAGCTATAACTAGACTGGTAGAGCAGAAATAAGGAGAACAGGCGCAATAAGTAAAAGGGATGCATTTTAACCTTTTTTTTTTTTTTTTTTTTTTTTTAGGCCACTATATGGATGAGAAAATTACATGTGGAGTTACACAAGTTACATCTGCTAAATCAACATGAGACATTATGGATTTCATGCATGGATTTCCTGGAAAAGCTTTATTCCACATATTTTCTGGAATGTCTAAATCAGAGATTATTTTTTCCCCCAAGTGCCCTTCCTGACAGTAATTTCATCCCTGTTTTAACACCTCTAACACTGGGAGATTAATTTTTGCCATCCCAGGAAGCATGTTTCCCCTCCTTTAAAAACTTTCTCTCTTTTCCCCACCAACCTGGCCACAAAAGCAGACAGAGCTTTGGTTGTTTGTGACCTTACTTCATTTTATTGACCCTAAATATCTAAAGATAGTTCCTCAGCCGAAGAACCACATCTGTGTAATGCCTCCCTCTACTGGATTTATGTGGATGGCTAAAACAGCTAATAAATGGTCGTGGGTCACTGATAACATTGGGAAAAGATGCTTTTCTGTGCACAGTCAAAAATGATAGCTGGTTTCCATTGATTTTACAAGGATTAAAAGAATGTCGTGCATGCAGCTTGGCTAAACAATGGCTAAAGGGGATGTGATAACCATCTACAGAAAGCTGTGAACATGCTGGAGTTTGCAGTTAAGCAGAGTTTGAGTGATTAAATTAGGAAGGGCTGAACTTTGCGGAGTCTGGGGCAAGTGAAACCCTTGAACTTTTTTTTGAGGGAGTGAGGGATTTGGGAGAGTGGGTTGTAAGAGTCACAGAACTGGCCTCACTGCAAACTCCCTTTTTTTTTTTTTTTTCCACTTGTAATTCAAACCCTTGCTGGTTCCTTCTCCACTTTGAATTCAATTAAAAGAACATGTGTTTTTGGCTGCAGACAAATCCATGATGTACAGTGAGGAGGGTAGGAAGAACCATTTAAAATTAAGTAGTCACTTCACTGTGGTATCAACAGTTTTGTTCACTGAAAGTGGTAAAAATTCTGGTAAAAGACAGAGACCACTGCAGATGTGAGTGCAGACCCGACAGCATGGCTGTAGTTCATCTGTATGTAATATCATGAATCTCTGATTCCTATTGAAACTCCGTACCATACCATGATATTGGGACTTCCTAAATTTTGCATGGATTTTTTCCCTTCCTCTCTCATCACCCTTTCTTTTTAAGTTCACCACTATGACAACTCTAATTCACTTTTTTTTTTTTTCTTTTCAAAAATCTTCTTTATTTGGAGCATCTGGCACCATGACAGAGTCAGAGTGTGTGTAAAGCACTGTACAGAGTATGCAATCAACAGGACTGAGTTCCTCAAACCATGCTGGTACCAGGGAGGAGTTTCCAGACAGGTCTCACCAGCATCACCTGTGCAAACCCAAAGGGAACCGAGAATATTATTACCATCATTAAATTCAGAGCAGGGTATCTATTGTGTAAAATTGAGCCTCTTTTGTATATAACCACCTTCCAGAGTAGAATGGATCTTCACAAGTGCAGAGATGTGATTTGGTCCTGTTTTAAGCACTGGATAATGTTGAACAGTATCAACAACTTGGGTACAAATAGAGATCACAGGCAAATGACACTTTCTATGAAGCTAAATTATCCAGGATGCATCTGGCTCCCTTGGTAATCTAAAGTGAGATCATACTGCAAAAGAAATGCAGGGAACAAGAAGGAATATTCTTTCATGGGAGAGCTTAATAAAGGTTACCTCTAACTACCACGAAAATACTTTGTTTTGAATGTGGAGGTGCCCACAAATGTGACATGTGAAATAACCCCCACGTAAGTGTAATTCATCAAAATTCTTTAAAAGGAGCTTTCAGAAATTCAGGTGGCTAGGGTTTCAACAAACAGGAAAACAAACTGGCCAGGGCTGCTGGTTACTGTGCTGGATTGGTAAAACAGAGTTTCGACTGCCTGCAGCCACAATTCCCCCATGCCTCACAACTTGCAGAGAGCAAAGGGTTGCAGAAGCCGAAACCATGGCAGGTCTGGGATCCTGCTGTTGTTTTTCTCATTTCTGGGTCTGAACCATGTGCCTGAACAAAACAGACTCAGCAGTTCAGAAAGCCTCTCTGCAGCCCGGCCAGCCCCGGCGTTGCTCCCTTGCTTGTGTAATTTTGCAGGTCATTTTGAAATGCTGGTCGAGCACTTTATCAGAACATGTAAACAGTTTGAGATAGGGGTGGGATAAAAGAGAGTGAAAAAAAAAAAGAAAGAAAAAGAAAAAAAAAAAAAAGAGTATGACAGATTTTATAAATGTTTCTCAAATCATCTGCAAAGATGTCCTCCTTTGATTGCAATCTTCAGTGATTTCAGAAATAGCCAGGGATCCTGTGGGGATATCCCTTTTCCTACCTTACGTAATGCCCTTGCTTCAGTTCCTTCGAAACATGCTCTCACCCTCACTGGATCTATCCTTCAGACAGTGTAAGGAAATATCTCCTACTAAGGGCTGATGTCCTCCAAATACCTTTAGGACCCATCTTTTTTTTTTTTTTTTTTTTTTTTTTAAATAATAGGATTTAGGAAATTAAAATAATGTTAACAAAAGCAGCGTTGTTCACATGGGGCTGTTTTGCCAGGAGAAGGCACTGTACCTGACTCACCATCAGAAAGACTTTGTTCGAGAACTTGAGCATCATCCAGTGCAGGGACAATCTGCTGGGGTGGAGCTGGGGCAGGGAGTGAGGTGGAGGAGGATGGAAAAGGGAGAGAAACTGGCCAAGGAACAGCACAATGGTTTGTTTTGGTGTATGGGAGAGCTGGCTTTGTTAATTCAATTTTATATAACGCTTACTTTGGCTAGATTTATGGGTGCATGGTATCCTAATAAAAGTCGCAGCTGAAGAAATCATCTCTGAGCTTCCACAGGCCTTTGAATTTCTCTCTGGAAGTAACCTCCCCCTCATCTCACCAAAGCAGCTGCAGCTGACAGCAACAGCCAAGCTCTCTCTGATGCCATTTCCCAGGCTGTCCACTTACCTCAGCCTTCTTCCCAGGCCTGCTGTGCTAAGTCACCCCTCTCCACAGAGCTGAAGCTCTCCTGAAATTTCAGAGAAGGTAACTTTCCCTTACCTAAGCCATGCACAACAGCCTTAACTCCATCCTCTCAACAAATTATGATTAAAAGATATGACCAGGTTCTTGGAAGGTGCTCTCCACCTTCCCTTCTCCTTTTCCATAATGTACATGTGGACACCTTCCTGGAGACATTCCTTTGGACCATCACTTCTATGGGGAAAGGACCTCACTTTTAGCAGTTTCTATGAAGTACTTGTCACGTAGTAGCAAGAGGTTTTCAAGCATGGTGTTGGCTTTCAATGACAAATGCCTTCACTAGCACCCAAACCTTTGTGTGTCTAGTATGCTCTGGCTGATGATGTAAGAAATGAATTTTCTCATTTTCAGAAGTTCATGATTTGCATGCTACCCTACTTCCACTCAAGGTTAGGCTAAACCTTTCCATCAGGAGCAAAATCAGTTCTAAAATTAAAGCTACAACCTAGATTACATTCTGAGGTGGTGTGTGTAGCCAGAGATGTCTCTGGGTTCTTCTGGCAAAGTCTCCTCTGTGTAGTTCAGGCTGCTCAATTACCTCACACATCAAGCTATAGCACAAGTTGAAATCCCATGTCATCTCTTTGCTGAACTGTGCTTCCCACCCGCTGATAAAAAAAAAAAAAAAAAAAAAAAAAAAAAAAAAACAGATAAATATTTAGCATCAATTTTGGAAGATCTTTGAATTCAGATCCTTGGAAAAGCACCACATTATTTGTCAGAAATTTGTCTTCAAAGACTTTTTGCTAGTTTGTGAAAGATTATGAATTCAGAATCTTTGTGACTATTTTAGGAACTTAACTTGTGTTTTAATTAGTGTTGCACAAAGGCACAATGGACCCTAGTTTATTCTCCCAATGCTTTGTTAATTCTGTAACATGTGCATCAGTACAGCCAAACAAACAAACAAACAAATAAATAAATAAATAAATGTGGCTGGTCAGCCAGGTAAAGTAACGATACAAGCACAATGGGAGGGATGGAGACACATTGGCCATGAAGGTGCCACCTTTCTGTATACATTTCTACAAACTGAAGTTGGGGAGCACCTTCCCATTGACTCCAGCACTGCAGGATCTGGATCTACAATCAATTTTTCTGATTGCAGACATACTTTAGTCTGTGTTTGCTCTCCTTGGCAGTGATTTGTAATGTGATTATAATGTATATTTACACACACACCCTCTTAGCACTAGCTGCCTAGCCAAACTAGGAAACGCTGCTGAAATAATAAAAGCAGTTGATCCCCTTCCTGCTTGAAGGTTAATGCTGCATGGTGAGTGAAAGACTTTTAAAAATTGTTTTATTAAGGGAATAAATGGAAACCAGGAGGTGTTTTAATGTCAGTGATTTCACAAAAAGCTAGGTGTGTTCTTTCTTTTTCTTTCTTTCTTTTTTTTTTTTTTTTTTTTTTCCCTTTACATGAAATCCCTGTTAAGAACAATGAGTTTTTGTGACATCTCCTCATGGGAAAATAGAGAAATAAATCTTCCAGTATCAGTGCTCAGACAGGAGCTGAATGGGACTTGAGAACTTTCTGATGGAAGCCAATCAGGAAAGATGAAGAGCAAGAGGAGAAAAAAAATAATAATAATTAAATCAGACAGGTGTTGTAGGGAGTGGTATTTCTGGGGCATATGGGGCATAGAAACCTGTTAGTCCCTGGTTTGCAGAGCTTCATCTTCCCCTTTGGCAATGTAAGGCCCAGCGTGTTAGTGGGGAAAAGGACACCTGGAGTTTTTCCAACATTTCTGCTCCTCTCTGTGGTGACCAGGCATCACTCGCCAGACTCCTGCCGTCCATGGCAGGACATCTCCAGCACTTTAGGTTGCTTTAGGTTGCCCACAGAAAGCAGCTGAGTTCCTGGTGGTCTCTTTCAGCACTGACTGCAGGAGGTATCTAAGCCAGCTAGACTCCTCTGCCATCTAAGCTGAGCGTACAAAGCCAGGCAGGAGGAACTAGGACTTCTGTAAAATAACATCACTCCACCTTCTGAAGTCACCGTAATGATCTACAAGATGAAGTGCTGAGATCCTGGGGTGATGCAAACCACGAAAGCACACGAGAATGCAAAGGTGAAATTATAGTTTAGGACCAAGCTGGTTGAACCTGCTTTTCCTCATCTCCGGCACTGCCTGATATGCTGCCGTGTCAGCATCCTCGATGCTTTTTGACACAGATGAGGCCCTTGATGCTTTTTGACACTAGCAGGGTTTTTCTGTGGCACTGCAGGATCCAGCTGCTGAGTTCCTGGCTGCTGTGGGGACAAGGATTATGGATTTAATACACCCTCATGCTTACCCAGTGTAAATCAGAAGCCACTCCACTGATTTCTTTGGCCTCGAGCCAATCTGACTCCTAATGGAGCCATTCATAAGAATCCCATTAACTTTCCATGGGGGAGTGTGGATACGGCCCTTGCCTTGGGAGGTCGTCATCAGCCCAGAGGGGTTATCCCATGAACAGGAGGGAAGAATCAGCCCTCAGGCCTTTCCTTTCTAATTCTGAGCATGCTGCCAGCGCTTAACCAAGTTAATAATCAACCCGCAAGCCTGGAATTCCCTTCTCGGCCTGCATGGCAGTGGCCACTGAGAAAAACAGCTGCAGAAACCTACAGGACCTGAGCTGGCTGCCATGAGTTTGTCTGCGTGCACAGTACAGTTCGTGGGATCTAAACAATGGGAACAGTTAATTTCCTGAAGAAAGCTGCAGGAAATCATCTCCTCAGTGCAAATTTTCAGTTGCAGGTGAGAAAAAAGGGGAAGTTTTCAAACAACCATGTATTTGGATGTTATACTCTGCACACAAATTAACCTCTTTGAATAGGGTCATTCTGTTGTTATTATTATTTTTATTTTTAGATACATACTTAAAGTTATGGTTAGCTTTATCCCCTCCTGTGTTATTGTTGTTATACCACATATTAATGTAGTGCTTCTGTAGCTGGGAGAAGTATGGTTGAATTACAGTAACGCGCTACAAGCAGGAGGAAAGTGCTGTGGTTTGGCTGGTCCGCTCCTAGATATACACCAGCACATCTGGACAGGAGATCATGTGACAAGTAGGAAAGCCAGAAACATATCCTGGATACTATAAAAAATGGGTTCTGTTAAATTAAAAGGCTTTAAATATTGGCTCAGCTGGTTTCTGTATAGCGTTTTTAGTAGTTTTGGAATGTGTTGCAAGATTTGTGATCACCAAGAAGTGATTAAATATTGCAAATCCATTGTGTTGTTAGTTTGTTCTCATGGGCTCTGCGTGTCTTGCCAGTTCTCCCGTACTCTTGTAACACAAGACATGACTTCTGATTCTGGACGAGAACTTTGTGTCCTCAGAACAACTTCTGTACAGAAAAAATATAAGAAGAAAGGAAAGGAAAGGAAAGGAAAGGAAAGGAAAGGAAAGGAAAGGAAAGGAAAGGAAAGGAAAGGAAAGGAAAGGAAAGGAAAGGAAAGGAAAGGAAAAGGAAAGGAAAGGAAAGGAAAGGAAAGGAAAGAGGAAAGGAAAGGAAAGGAAAGGAAAGGAAAGGAAAGGAAAGGAAAGGAAAGGAAAGGAAAGGAAAGGAAAGGAAAGGAAAGGAAAGGAAAGGAAAGGAAAGGAAAGGAAAGGAAAGGAAAACAGTTATTCACAACCAGCTATGAAGTGTTGTTCTGCAGACACAGCTTTGTGGCTGTACATGCCATCCTACTTTATTCTTGAATGACCCAAATGTTCTGGGCAGTCTTGTTGCAGATCTGGACACAGCTCATGATCTGCTTCCTTTCCTGCACACATAAGCAACAGCCTTACTGGAACAGACTATGATTCTCCAAGGAGCAATATACCAGCAATATTAATAAATAATTGTTATGGCATCACAAAGAAAGCCATCATAGTATCATGTAAATAGAAGTCTGGAAGGGATCCTAAGTGATCATCGTGTCCCACTTCATGCTCTGGTATAAACTCTCTGCCTATGCAGAGGAACAATAAGAAACACAGGAGTACGTAGTTTGGCTAAAGCACGAGCTCTTGGAAGATTTCAAGCACAAGATGCATACAGGAAGTGGACGTGAGGGCACATTACTAGGATGAGTATGTGACAAGGGCAGAAACACATTAGGAAAAAAATCAGAGGCCAAAATACAAAATGAAATTAAAGTAGAAATAAACATGGAGTCAATCAAAAAATCATTCTATAAATACATTATCAGTGAGATGAGAACCAAGGAAAATTGTTGTATTACCCAACAAAGAGGAAGACGTGTTGTCAGATGATGCTGACAACATGGATATGCTTAACGCCTTTTCAATCAGATTTCATTTAAAGTTCAATGATGATCAACAAAGAGGAACATTTATTATTTACATATCTGTGTATTGGTTGAGTCTGATGAACCCCAGTCTAGGATGCTGAGGATGAAACTCCATGTTCCGTGAGTTTGGATGGGGAATGCAATTTTAGAGAAGATCTAATCAGTTCCATTTACCATGCTCTGGTTGGATTTCCAGGCAGGCTTAGAGTTCATGATGAAACTAAACAGGAATACATGCTTTGAGGGTGTTAATTAGTAGCTGCTAATGAGCATAAAGTCCTTGGCACCAAAGTAGAGCTAGTCTGAGGAAAAAAAAAAAAAAAAAGAAATAAAAAGAAAAAAACAAGAAGCAGAGTGTGGTCATTGGAACTAACTGTTTTGTACAACTAATCCACTTGAATTGCACCACAGTGCTTGCACAAGCAGACATAGCCGAAAAGAGCAGGGTAAAGCAATCTTACAAATGTTTGCAATTATCTTTGACAAGTCTCTGGCAGAAATGAGAAACTGATATTGGAAATAGTGCCTATTTTAAAAAGAGAAGGGATGAAAAGCCAAGGAAACATAGGTCGGTCAGCTTACATTTTATTCTCAGAAAAATTCTGGAATGAGCAAGTGAACAAATTATTATACATGGAAAATACTAAGGAGATGAGTAGCAGCCAGTAAGGATTTGCCAAGAATAAACCAATCTAGTATTCTTTCAAAACAGGAAAACAGGTCTTTTTGATTGGGGAAAAATGAAGTGTTTCATAAGCAATTTTGTTTCACTTGTTATTCTCAGAAGCAAACTAGAGATATAGTCCAGGTGAAATTAGGTTAGGTGTAACACTGTCAGAATTATTGTATCTGTGGAGTAAGTAGGAACCTGCCAAAATCAGAAGATATTGCTTGTCAAGAGATTTCCACAGAGGTCAATCCAGGCTGTGAAGTGCAGAGTAGGTACATTACATTTGCAGACAACACAAGGCTGGAGGAGACTGACAATGACTTCTTGAAAGAAGATTCAGCACTACCATGAGTTGTCCTTCTTGGCCTGTTCTGAGAATGACCACTCCAGAAAACACCTGGGGAGCACTTCTCTACCTGCTACCCCTGCTGTTGTTAAACACAAGGTAGAGCATCAGGGAGTCTTATTTTTCTCCATCCTCACAATGGTGCCTGAAGACTTCACAGTCCACTGATTGCTGGATTGAGAAAGAGACATGACTTAATTATCCTGAAACCTTAGCTCTGTCTGCAGGAGTACTTGCACCCTGCACTTCACACTTGTATACTGCACTTCACGGTGAAGTTCTGGATCAACACACATCATATATTTTTCTCTTTCCTCATTCAGGGAGAATTCAGGCCTGTTCTCGTTCAACCCACAGTAGAGCTTGTGAGGGATGTGAACCATGGAATGGTGATGAATGACCAAGGTGCCAGCTGAACAAGACAAGGGTTGGGGATGTTCTGTCTTATTTCTCAGTGGGCTTGTGTGAAATGTAATGAGTGGAGCAGGGAAGCATGTGCTAAACAACACAACTATCTGTCAAAAGATTCTTACACTTAGGGTATCTGAGACATTATTTTATACACTCCTTCGGGGAACCATCTCACACAGCGTGTGTGTGTTATGGTTCCTTTTAGAGAAGCTTATGGGAATCATTGAGTTCCATGTATTAGTCACCAAAATGATTAATAGGGACCTAAAGGTTCACATATACATACTTTCATGCTAATGAAGCCCTCATGCTTTATTCATGAAGCAGAATACAAAGCTCCGGGAATATTTCTCCTCAATGTTCTTTCCAATGCTCCCATTTTTTATTCTGTAAAAGACATTGATTTATTTGAAATAAGCATAAAATATGTACCAGCTCAATAAACCCCAAAGAGGTTCTCAGACTTTCTTGAGTGTCCTCATCAGGTAATAAATCATGGAAGCAATAAAGTATGTTAAATATCTTAACCAATCATGAAGAGCAGAGCCATCAAATGACTTATTTAAATAGTTGTAGGGCATTAACCAAATAAGAGATACTGGAGTCTTTATACATTTCTTTCTCACACTTACACAATAAGTATGAAGATAGAGCAGTTGAATTCTGGGGCATACAAAAAAGATTAATGAGAAAAATATAACTCTTATATTTGTAAATGAAAAGTGTTTTATGTTTCTACATTGTTTTCACTGGGAGCAAGAGAGATTTTTTCTTGCAAAGAGCACTGGAAGGCAACTTGATATCAAAGATGGAAGAATCTTTCCTCAAGATGTGAATAATCACCTAGAAGCATATGGGTAAGTCTCAGCTGGTGCACTGGAAAACTGGGCACCATTCTTTTTTGCATCTCATCCAGTACCTATGTCTACTTTTTAGCCTAGTCAAGCTAACCTCTCTTCAATTTGGATTGCCAGCATGAGTTTCCTTTCCAAGCATTAGCAGACATCTACATAAAGTAAATCCCTTGAATGATAGTATTAAAAAGCTTAAAAAAAAACGTTTCTATATTTATATAGAAATATAGAAACACATCCCATACAGGAAAGGAACATACATCCCATAAAGGAAAGGAAGTAACCTTGTCACCTTATTAAAAAGTAGGGGAATACAGGATAGAGAGGCTAAGGGTTAAATCAATAAAGGAGCCTAAGTAAGCAGTTTTCAGTCTGTTGCCAAAATTTAGATCCTTGAGAGCTTTAGTGTTGTAATCTAACATTACAAAAGCATATATTTCCTTCAGAAATGTAGGAGCCACTAAAGCCAGGATGGGAGCCAGTTTACAGGTCAAGATACCTAGGTCTGGTCATCTGAATTACTGTTTTGATCTTACAGACTCTGCCTGTGAGATCTCTATCAGCTATAACTGAAATTTTGAGATCAGCTTGCAGGTTGCTATCCACACTGACATGTCTTAATATGAACCAGAATCCCATCCCAACAGACATCTAGAATAATTCCAAGGCCTTTGGGCTATGCACTGGCTTTACATAGCAGCCTACAAGCTGGATTTCACCGGTGGACTGACTTCCTCTGATTTACGGCTTTCTCAGAGGAAAAAGACCCACAGCCCCTCTGTGAGAGAAAGGACTGTGTGCAGAGCTATGACCTTCTTGTGGCTTTAAGGAGCCTTTGAATGTTGAGCCAAGTGAGCACAGGAGAAGGAGGTAAGGTTGAAGTTCTGTCCCTCAGTGTGGCTGTTTAGGGTTTAGTGTCATTTTCCATAGTGTGACATGGGAATGCAAAGGTGAAACCTGGCCTTTAGCTGTGGAAAAGGTCTACACAATTTTGAGGCATAGAGTTTATCACTCTTCTCTCCCTTCAGTTTTCCTCCTTGTTAGATATATTATATACTTAAGAAATAATATGTAATACAAATATTTAAATATTTCTTACATATATTTTATGTTAGTATATTATAGGATATATATATATTGAATACACACACACACACACACATATATATATATATATATATTCCTGTATATATACTAGCCATAACTGGCAAGCAGGTTTTTCAAGTGCACACACTAACCACTAGACAAGATCATCTCCCACCTACCTTCCCGCTCCTGAATTCCTGAATTTCCTCTGCCTGGAGAGCCAGTTAGCTCACTGCAGACATGAGTCAGGGAATAAGCTTAAAACTGGCACAGATGATCAGAGAGTTCAGGGCAGAGTGCTAATTTGAGGCATGAGCTAACATGACACTGTAGATGTACTCTGGGAAGAGTATGGCTCAGCAGATATGCAGCACTCTGAAGGGAGAAAAAAAAAAAAAAAAAAAAAAAAAAGAAGACTGAAGACTGAGTCAAAAGCCAGGGAGAGGATTCAAATGTTGGACTTTCCACACTAACTCTAAGTGCACTAGAGTATGGGTAGCTATATTTAAGGGGACCCCCTATTATTTCTGTGATAAAGCAAGTGTTAAATCTCATAATTAGAAGGGTGAGAATATATGTATTTTACTACTATACCCACACATCATCCTACAGACTATTCAGCAGAGATGTTTCTTGAAGTAGAGGCTGCAGTCTTTTCAGTGTATCTAAGACCATGAGGAGATCACATTTTTGATAGAAAAATACTTATTTTTATTCCAAGCCTGCAGCCTGATGATTTCATGTAGTGTCTTCTACCCCTTTTCTTCCACAAAGCAGAAAACAATCGTTTCTTATTTGCTAACACTCACAGTTCTGCAACCCTCTGTCAGATGCCTTTACCTTTCCTGATCTTTCTGGTTTTATTGAGATGAGGTGACCAAATCCACAGTTTTAAAGAAATGAGACCAAAAAGGCATAAAGTTAAATAGTGATGCTTTCTGCCTTATACTCTAGTTCTTTGCTAGCAAGCTCTATCTGTCTATTTAATTTTTATATTGCTGCTGCTACCTGTGCTCCTGTTTTCAAATAACTATCTGCAGGATCTATTTTATTTTATTTTATTTTATTTTATTTTATTTTATTTTATTTTATTTTATTTTATTTTATTTTATTTTATTTTATTTTATTTTATTTTATTTTATTTTATTTTATTTTATTTTATTTTAATTTTATTTTTCCCCACCTGGTGCATCAAATTTTCATATATGGAACTTGTACATCTTCCTTACCTAATATAAATATATATATGTATATATATATAGCTTATTACAGGAGCAGGTTGCTTGATCTGAGGTTCACCTGAGTAGAGGTGGCCACTCATTGCATGTTTTGTGCTCTACGAACTTGGATAGGAGTGCTCTGTTGGCATTAGGAGACCTATAACACCTAGCTTCAAATAACCACTGCATTGGAAAACTACCTAATGTCTAACCAGTATGTTCAACTCATGAGGGTAAATATAGACACTGGGATGTGAGTGGATGGAGACAAGTTAGGGCAACAGATCCTGCACACAAATATGTGAAAATTGCTCAGGAAGGGAGATGGGGGCATGGCATATGGTGACCCACTAATCTGTTCCTTACCTTCTACTGATCCCTGCTGTGCCACAACAAAGTGCTTCTTGGGCTTCCTTCTCCACAGAGCAAAGCTACAGGCCCCTCCGCAGGCATGCATCCTCATTCCCTGCCACCCCTCACCCTGCCCCAGTAGCCTTTAATCTGGATCCCTCACCTGCCCATCCCCTCCAATCTCAAGATAGGTGCTCTTCCACATGCGCTGATCAAAATGAAATACAGCCATGATTCATTTGAATGTAAGGTGATTGCTATATCCACTAGCATACACTTGCCCATCAACAATTTTTCTGAGACCCTCCGACTTCAGTCACTCCCTTCCGCTGCCCCAGAGCTGCCTCTTCGCTTCTTTGAAGTCCTGTGCTCTATCCCCAGGCTGTCGCCATCCATGAATTTCATCCCTCCACACCTCTTGAATGCTCTTTCTCCTCATCTCCAGCCCCTGAGGCACTGTGATTGACAAAACCATACCTCTTGCCCTGCATCCATTTGTGAAAGAAAATTCTCCCTTCTGGTAATTGTGGTGATTTGGAAAGCCAGGTCATGATTTCTCTTATTAAAAATCCCTGTGGAAGACACACAGGTAGGAGAAAAAATGAATGTGTCTGGAGGGAAAGTAGTTCTACAGGAGCCTGAGGACCAGTCCTTTGGTTGCAGGAGAAGTACATCGTCAGATGAGACCAGTGGTAGTATTCACAGTCCAACACAAAGGCACTTCAATTCTAGACTCTGCCCTTGACTGCCTACCAAATTATAGTAATGTTTTGGCAAAACTACAACTCTTTGGTCAGTAGGTGGGCTGGCTTAAACTTAGGATACGCACTTACTAAAGGATTCCTAAATGCTCCGTTGAAGGGATGAAGTCTATTTCAGTCATTTTGGCAAACCTCAACAGGCAAGGCAAGACAGTATTAGTAATTCTTAGCTTGGGGAAAATTTTCTTGGCACCCACCATTACCTTGTTCTTCCAACTGTCTCTAAAGCTGTTGGCTGAGGAGTTATTTTCTTCCAGACACAGTTTTCTCTCTGTACGTATGAGTGTACATGCTTGTGTGTGTAGGGAACAGGGTGAGTTATTGTGGCTTGACTTCTTAGCCAGATTACCAGCTCCATTTGCACAATCATTGTACATGTTTCCACAGGATTATACAACATGCTGGCCATTCCAACTTCAGCTGAACTCTTTGGCATGTTGAAGGTTGACTCCTCCTCCTCCCAACCCACCCAGAGACTGGCTTCACTCACTGAAGTCAATGGAATTGCAATAAAATAAAATCAATGTCGTGGAGCAAAATAATCCAGCCCTTCTGACAATATTCCTTTAACAACCAGCTCATTTGGTGCCGTTCAGATTCTGGCAAGCAGCATCTTATAGACAGACTCATTCTACCATGATGTGACATGCCAATATCCACTTCTCTTGCATTCTTGTTAGGAGGAGTGGGACTTGACGTATATCTGTTTTCATTTTTGACCTGACATATTTAGTTTTGAATGATAGCAAGCCAGAGGAAAAGAAAAATATGTAGCTAATGTAAGTATTAACTAACCAAACTCTAAATATACACATGTGCACACACACAAGCATAAAACCCAAACCCTGTTCAAACCACTGTGTTGCTACACGAGATGAGATCTGCCACCCACTCAAACCTTTGGGCATGACAACGAGCACAGGAGAACTGATTCTCAGCCAGGGGAGTGTGGACTCCAGTCTGCTCCCCACACGATGCTAGGCTGCCAGCAAGAAAATTAATGTAACAGTACAGAGGGGTTTTAGCTGAGCAAACAACCAGCAACTCAACATGGCTTTGTTGTATTTACCAGTGCCTGGGCAATTTTCAAAAGGACTTCAAAACAATAGGATGAGCCTCGGGTCAATGCAGCTGATTTCTGATAGATTTTTTTTCTCTCTCCCTTTCCAGAGGAGGAGCTGCAGAAGGAGCCAGTGACAAAGAGCCGAGGTCTGTAAGGTTTTCCCAAGAGTGTATAAGAAATCATGAAGGAGAAGACTATAAATCAGGACCCAGACTGATGCACTGTCCACGGCAGCAGCTCTGAACCTTCAACAAGACATTTTTCGAGCAAGTTTTTGGAATTTTGGTGGGCTCTGACCTGCAGTTTTCACTTCCAAAATAACTTGACTTTTCTAAAGTGGTAATTTCATTTTCATGATAATGCTAAACTCAAGCCACATGTGCTTTAATTTAAAGCAGGACTCAGGCGGTGGACCCTGCCAAGAAACAGTAGAGAAACATGCTTATTCTACTAGTTTGCTTGAGGCATTCAGCATTTTTGAATGCCTAGGCAGAAATATAGTTTTTAAATAAGCCAATCCCAGAGAGAGAGAGGGGGGAAGAGAGAGAGCAGAAGAAGGAGGGAGGGGTAGAAGAAGGTTGCAGTACATTTTTGCATTAAGCTTTTGTTGCATTGGCTGGCTAAATGAGAACTGATGAACTGGCAACAGAAAAAATATCATTTATGGCCTTCCCTGGATTTTTTTTTTTTGACAGTGAAGGTGTCCTTTCTCTTTTTCAGATGCAAACTGGCGTGTTAGACTTCATCATGGCACAGGCTATTAGATTGCCTTAAATATGCACTTGGTTCCACAGTTCTTTCTACTAATTGAATCCAAGAGACAGATATGTTTACATATCCTTTTGGTGGCACTTCTAGGATTTTTTTTTAAACTGTCCTGGCAGGCCCAGGAAAGCAACCTTGTCTTTTTATTTAGTGTGAGCAAAATAGACATGCAGTAAAGGAGAGAAGAAACAGGAATGAATGGACAGAGGGGAAGAGACTTTGCTTCAGGTGAGAAACCAGTTTCTTCCACCCATTAAAGTGCCTTCTAATTGTTTGTATCTGCTATTAAATAATGCCACAATTCTCAAACTGCACCACCAAGCCAGGAAAGTGTTATCTTCGTTGTGGAGCACATTATACTGCCATCAGTGGTAAAAGTCAGAGGTCACAGGATCAAACCCTGATTTTTAGAGACTTCTGCTGGACCTGCAGAGGCTCAATGTGCTTTATTTTGTTAGCCTGCTCTAATTGTACTTGTTCACAAAACAGATGTAGATGTTTGACAGGAGGCGACAGTGTTTGCAAAAAAAAAAAAAACTATGTCATTAGTTGCCTGCAAATAGTGAAAATTACATTGGCTTCCAGATGGTCACACTAGAGATGCTCTTGACTTGTGTCTCTTGGAGATTTTCCTCACGTGAATTTAAACAGCTAATTAAAAGAACTGGGACCCACTTCTCTGTTGTACCCAGTAGACCACAGCTGCCCCAACATTTTGTCTGTACTGTCATAGTATCTTTGCACTAAAAAAAATTCCATGATATCATAAGAAGCAAATTGCAGCCAGAAGCCCATGTTATTAGCTGTAGATAAAAATTGCTCATTTTAAGCTGTCCAATTCAGGTGACATGTGCCTGGCTCCGGGAAGGCACATCACACATACGTGGAGCATTAACACTTCATGTAAATGTTTCCTCCTATGCTTACTTCAGCCCTGTCCCCACATGGCCCCAGTGACACTTCAGCTTAACATCACATTGACCCTTCAGAGTAACATCATAGTTCAAGCCCCCTATAAGGCTCCTCAAACTGGGACCCTGCCATTTCCAGCCAAAAGATCTTCCCTATATGCCAGCCTCAGAATGCAGCATCAATTTTCTGTTTCCATAATGTCAGAATATGTCTAAAGATGCAAGTGGGATCAGCATGAAGGATTCAGCTAGGTTCTGGCAAAAGCCATGACACTGCTTGCTGTAATAAAAATAACACAGAAAGAAAGAAAAGAAAAGAAAAGAAAAGAAAAGAAAAGAAAAGAAAAGAAAAGAAAAGAAAAGAAAAGAAAAGAAAAGAAAAGAAAAGAAAAGAAAAGAAAAGAAAAGAAAAGAAAAGAAAAGAAAAGAAAAGAAAAGAAAAGAAAAGAAAAGAAAAGAAAAGAAAAGAAAAGAAAAAAAGAAAAAGAAAGAAAGAAAGAAAGAAAGAAAGAAAGAAAGAAAGAAAGAAAGAAAGAAAGAAAGAAAGAAAGAAAGAAAGAAAGAAAGAAAGAAAGAAAGAAAGAAAGAAAGAAAGAAAGAAAGAAAGAAAGAAAGAAAGAAAGAAAGATGTAGAGACTGAAGACTGATACAGGTAAAAAATAAAAAATAAAAGGGTAATCCACACCCGTTTGCTCAGGACAAGTTTTTAAAACCTGTTAAAATAATGTCTCTATGTCTTCAAATAAGGTTTGAGTTTTGATCTTAAAGAAAATAGATAGTGTTCTAAAAAAGAATTTCTAATTTTGAAAGGCTGAGAGTTGCCTTACAAACAATTCTTCCCTGGCCTCAGAATGGGCAGCCTGGTTGTTTTACAGTCAAATGTCTTCAGTAAGAAGTTATTTAGAAAAAGAACCACAATGCCTCAAGACAGACATGATTCAATGATTTCCCAAAACAGGGATTTTAAATAAATATTGCATTACATCTTTCTGGTTTTGTTTTGTTTTTATAAGCCATCAGTAACATACATGTAGCAGCTTCCAGGAAGGATGTGCAGGTAGTGAATTATCCATAAGAAATGACCAGGGGCTGAAAGCTGAAAGTTTCCCTCTTTCCCTGAATTACCTGGCTGGCAGGCTATAACAAACATACATGCCACCCACACACTGTTTTAAACGAATATTATTAAGGTTGCAAATCAATTCTTAACTCAGAAATGAACCTTAAATCATTTCCCTTGCGTGTATGAATTATATAAGACTTTAATTAAAAGAACACCTAGTATATTTTCCACCACCTCATTCAGAATGGATGGTGCACTCCTAATTCAATATCTTGTTCTCTGCTTATTATCTGAAGTGTGACCCCAGGCCTTATTTACAGTACAAATCTTATTCTGAAGACAGAATTATTAATTTCCTTGTGGCTTCTCCTGTGGGGCTCCCCACCACAAGATCCGAGGGCTTTACAAACATTCACTCATCACCCTTCCCAAAATGGTGAGGAGGGGGTGTCCCCACGCCCGTTGGTCTATCGAGGAAACAAGGCACAGGGAGACTGGGATGCCAAAAATGAGATTCTGGAGGACATGGTATGAAATACGTGACCTGAGCTTGCACACTGAAATCAGTTGCAGTTGAGAACAATCAACATTTCTGCGAATCAGAATGTACGATCTTATCAGATATCTAGAAAATGAGAAATGTTAATGACTTGTGGGAAAAGTTTGGTTTCGGTGACAAGATGGGCCTAACAGACACCAAGATAAAAGAGGATTCAGCTGAAAGAATTTAATCAATCCTTTCTTTTCCTGTAACCTTCATTTTCTACTCTTTTCTTTTCCTTCCCGATCTTTGAAAGCAGTGAGATAGTTGTACTGAAAATAATACTCCTTTTTCCAAAACATGAGTTCCCAAAGCAGACCCTCATTGCACTGGATTAGGCAGGGAGCAGTATGAAGTTTAGGAAGTCACTGAATCATTAAAATCTGCATGAACACCACTTCAAGAAACCAAACTGAAGATACACAAGCACTATTAAATCTGGTAATTCCTTACTTTTGCAGTTTATTTATTTTATTTTATTTTATTTTATTTTATTTTATTTTATTTTATTTATTGGTTCATTTCCTAGATACTTAAGAAGTCAGCTTGGAGAAGTGGACATTTCTGCAGAAGGTCTGATCCTGGCAGGCATGTGGATGGACCATCAGCAGGGCTGGAGACTCCATATTACCCTCTCAGACTTCTGCCACTGAAGGAAACAGAATAGCTGGGCAGAGGGAAGCTTTGAGGAGGTTGCTTGACATCTCAAAACTGTGTGAATTGTGGTTTTTCAAAAGCCTGAAACTTTGCCAACTCTGGGCAGATTCTCACGGGGAATGCAAGATTCATCCCATCATAGCAGCCAGTCGATTGTAAAATGTGAGGTTCCCATTAGAAGTCAAAGGAAATGACCTCAGAATCTAACACCAGAAATTAATATAACCTTCTTGAAAATGGCAGACATTTCACCCCAAATTCCCCAACCCCCCCAAAAAATAAAAAAATAAAAAAAATAAAAAAATAAGTTGTAAACTAGTAACCAAAATGGAAAATTTCAGTCTCAACACAGAATCTTGGGAAAGTTGCAGTGAACTGAAAATTGGCGTGTTTTGATAGTAGTTGTTGGGCAATGTTAAAGGGCATTGTTACAAAGGGTATTTATATGTTCTTCTTAGAGCCAGGACATGATCTTAGAGATAAAACGGCAAAAGATGGTACTTTGTGCCCATACTTTGATACAGTTCACTTGCAACTATACAGGTGAATTAAAAAATGTGATCCATTACCAGATTGCTTAGTCTCTCTGCTTGTCTTGGTAGTACTCTGACTGCTGTGGTTAAAATAGGGAAAGGAACATATATGCAATGAAAAACCTCAGATCATTACTACATTTATTCCCACTCCCACTCCAAGATGAGACCTTGAGTCAACCATTTCCATTATGGTATCTAGATAATTGGCCTAATTTTCAGAGGTGTGAAATCTTACAAATCTCTTGTGCTTGACTAGCAAAACTGGAAAATTACACCTCTTAGCTACCCAAATAGGAAATGAGTTGCTGAACTGGAAACCCTGTAACTGAAAATGTTGACCTTGGTCTTCAAGCGTTCATTATCTCATCTACATTGTATAAAAGCCAATGAGAAATCTGAGTACTACAATGATGTACAGCTTCATGCCTTAACACTTGTTCAGACAGCTCTATGATAAGTCACAAGTGAATTTATTGTTGGTTGCCACCACTGGGATTCCTTCTAAAGAGCTTTTCTGAATGTCACCTGCTGTAGGACACAGAGCTGGAAGGATCAGTTTGTGCACACCCAGGACATGCACCTCCCCGACCCGTGAGCTGCTTGCCAAAATCACCATACAAATGAGAGCTGCAATACGCAAAGCAGGCACATCAGGGAGCTGAGGAGTGGAGGAATGCCAGGAGGCATTCACAGGTGGAAAAGGTTAATGTCTCCCTGTGGGGTCCTATTACTCATTTCTGAATGAGTCCTCGTGTGGGATGGGGCACCCGTGCTGGAGGCTTCCGCAGCAGCTAAAGGGCTGGCTTTCCCTGTGGGTCCCAGCCTCTGCACAGTGCCAGCACATGGAACCCATGCAAATGGCATTGGAGCAAGTAGCTGGACAACCCCAAACTGACCACTCAGTTATTAATTTTGTTTGTTTTCTTCACATATACTAGCTAAATTATTATCTAACATGTATGTAAATCATGGTGCTGGCTGTGGTTTTTATAACTAGTAATTCAGGAGGGCTCACACTTTTTTAGTGAAATCTCTTGGTGTCTTTGACGCAAGTGACAATTTGTTACAAAATTCCTTTTTTATTTTTTTTTTTATCTCAGTGAAAAATAATGAGTCTCAAATCTGGATTAAACACATGAAGTGTTCTGAATATTTCTCCCAAGATGCACTTTGCGAAAGTGTTTGAATTTTGAACAGTTACAGTTGTTTTTTCCCACATTTTTAAATTGTCAGAAAAAAAAAAAAAAAAAAAAAAAGATTTTGCCCAGCACTAGCTAGAAGATCATTTAGACAGATGCACTGTCAACAATATCCATAGAATTTAGCCCCTAGGGTGTTATATCTGTGTTTCTCAAGCTCTACTTTATCATATCTTGCCATATCATTTGGAAAAATTGTAGGTAGACCATTGAATTAATCAGGTTTACTTGATTTTTGCCCACTGGAACTGAAATAAACAAAACAAATGCTAATGCCTAAACCAGAACAACTGCACGTCTCTCTGATGAATTAGGAAAGCCAAGAAGTATGTATTTTTTCAAACAAGAACAATGGAGAGCTGACATTGCAAAAGGCCTGATAAATGATACTATATTGTTTTCTTTTCAGTGCTTCCCACTATTGCCCACTTGTCTCAAGCCCAAAAGACCAGCTCCAGTAAAGGAAATCTTGATTTTAGTGAATGCAACAACTCCCAGTCAAGCTCACTGATTTATTTGTTCCCTCTGTCATTAAATCCCCTCAATCTGGATGCCATGTTCTGTGAAGAGCCTTACCAGACATGTTAGGTTATTCATGAGGAGGCTCATTCATAGCAGTTAAAAGCATATTTGTGCTAGCAGTGGGATATTTAAATCATCTAGGCATCCAACAATTTTTTTTTTCTTGGGCATCTGAATTGATCTGCTAGCCTATGCTCTTGCAATGTGATAGAGTAAAAAAGAAGACCACTATTTTAATACATGGTGCTAAGCAACCAATAAAACTTGAGTCTCCCTCCCTCTGAAACACTTGCAAGTTTAGCTCTGTAAAGGTTAAATAATTGGTTTAACCTGATCCCTCTATGACTCTCGTCTACCTTGTGGGAAAACTCCTGTAAGCTTATTGTAAACATAATTATGCTGTGTGGGCTTTTCATTAATCTAACAAAAAACCGCAAGATGACATGCATCAGACTATTTTTTCCCTTTCTGGAACCTGCCTCTACTTGCAGTTGCTGCAAGATGCTTATTTGTATAGTCTGAGCTTTTTTGCAAATGTACCATGAATTATACCTTCTCTGTTTTTTACATTTGGAGAATTAAACAGGAGGTATCCCGGGGTTAATAATAGGGAGTTTAAGGCAGTGCCAGTTCTTTAGCCGTTGCATGATGGACAGAAGTCTCTCACCCTCCTGTTCCTTGGCTTTGGTGGCAAGTCAATCAGCAAAATATTACCTGAGGATGTGAAGTACAAAAACTGGAAATTACTTTCAACAAGGATGCTGAGCCAAATGACATACTGTCCATTGTCTTGATGGCAATGTAGCCTCCTGAATTACACACAGTTTGCAGGCTGCCCAGCCATGGATCCCCTGCCTTGCCTATGGCAGGCAGCTGCCTTGATACACTGATGCCTAGACACTCAAAATCACTGACCTGGAGACCCCATGAGCTGAAGCCAACTTTGTTGGGTTAACCCAATGCAGGTGAGCAACCAGTTGAGGTTATCCTGCAGGGAAGCAATGGGACATTGGCTTCTCCTCCTACAAAGGACTTTTGGAGAGTGCCCCCTGTCTTTCTGAAGTATGTGATAAGTATCTGGTGGCTCCCTGGTGATTTGGAGTCAAGAGGTTTGGAATCCAGCATCTTATTGTGCTGGGTCTGTGGTGGGTAACATGCACTTTCCTGCCTTATAGCGTGTGTTCATTTAAAATAAAGGTCAAATCCAAGGCTATCCTGTTTTCCACATATCTGCAGGCTAGTTGAGCTGTCTTCTCTGCTTTCTCATTCTCCTGAGAACCACCCAGGAGTATCCCAATATGTGAGTTTCTTCCACGATCCAGCAGTTGCTTGGTTTAGGACCACTGACTAGAGAAAAGAGCTGGAAATCACCCTGGAATATGAGAACCATTTCCCCTCACTGTCTTCATCTGTTAGGAAAAAAAGAAGATAATAACACTCACTTGGTTAGTTGCCTGAAAGGACTTTTGGGGACATGAAAGAATAACATTGGGAAAGTGCTTTAAATGGTCTTGTAAAATTTTCTGAAATAATGGGTACAGATTCTTTTTCCCTCCAAAATGAAGATGCAGCCAGTGTCAAACATCGTTAGAAAGCGAATGTGTTAACAGAACCTGTTGCAGAGAACAGACCTGCACTTGCATCACGTGGAGGACAGCATGGCTGCAGAGGAAGCAGCTCTTATCCAGAAGCTGGTAGCAGCTCACTTAGAGCAGCCCCATGTTTTCAGCAGGTCTTATAGCTTTGTTTAGGCACAGCACTGCACTAATGAAGCCACACAACTTACAAGCAGGGCTGGCTGGTGGCTGCAGAGCAACTGCAGATTTGTCTGCAGAAAACCCCACAACCAGCATTGCTGGGGTGGGAGATGGAGCAAAAGCCCTCTTGTTAGTAGCACCCATCCTGATGCAAAGTCCAGGTCAGATGCTGGGGTAACAGCAGGGCAGGTGCTACATCCAGCCCTACAGAACTGAGGTCTAGCTGAAAAGCAGTAAGTATTTAAATAATAATAATATTAATTTTACATGTGGGAGCCACAGGTTGTGCCACAAATGATATTGAAGCAACCTCCCTATCATAGCATCATCTTTAGACAAATGTAGAGATGTACAGCAGGTTCCCAGTCTGCTCACACTGTTACAGTCAAGGTGGATAGACTGTGGGGCACTTGTTACCCAAATCAGGATGCTGATATCTCCCATCTTTTACCAAAGTCCAGTCAGGTGACTTTATGATCCAGATTTGATAACTGAGAATTAGGGTGATTGCAAGATATCACAAGATTAAAAATCTGTCTTGTGGATTTGTTTCTAAGAAGAAATCTTGCCAAACCTTCTCTGTCTTTTTTTTTTTTTTAATTTTTTTTTTTTTTTTCTGGCACAACAACAGACCTTTTGGATAGGGGAGAAGCATTGATGTTTTATCTTGCCTCTAATAAGCTTTTGGTATTGTTTTAAACAGCATTCTATTGAGCAAGTCAAAGTAATAATACATGGGAGAAAAAATTGCTGAGAAACTAATGTATGCCAATACTAAAATATGTCATAAGCAGAGTTTTGCAGTGGTGCTTCTATGGAATTATACAATGCCCTTATGAATGATAGGTGATAGAGGAGAGAGAAAGTTCATTAAATATACGGATCGTGAATTCTGCAGGCATCCAAAAATGAAGACTGAAAGTATATTCAGGGAGCACAGTAAAATTAAATTAATTTTCACAAAATAAAGAAAGGGCTGGGAAAAGCTAGGATGCTATTTGACAAGGACAATAGAGAATATTATTAATAAAACATGTGATGTAATCTTTCTGCTCTACTTGGTTTGGCTAAATTTAAATTGAATTAATATGTTCAGTTCAAGAAATATGTAGGTCAGTTGCAGAAGACACAAAAAGGTTTAACAGGAATGGTAAGAAATCTAGAAAACATAGCCTTCTATAAAATTTGATGGAGTTGGGATTATTCAGTTTCTTCTTTAGAAAAGATCGCAGGGAGAGAGATGCAATAATGGTCTTCAGATATGTGGAATTAGCAGCAAAGAGGAAGGGAGTAAACTATCTTCATGCCTAGTGCTGGTAGAACAAGAAGTTTAAATTGCAATAAGAAAGATTTAGGATAGCCTCTGGGGAAAAATGTAAACATAAATGTAATTAAGCACTGAGATGGATTGCTTAGTAAGGTTGTACAATCTCCATCACGGGAGGTGCTTAAGAACAGGTAAAACATGCACTCACTTTCCACAATAATCTTTCTTAATTCTTAATCCCTTATACTTTGAGTTTTTGTATTGTTCTTCTAAGTATCTTTGATTTGAAGACCTCTTCTATTAAGACTTCCATATAACCATGTTATGTAGTCCTTATCCTTAGAGAATTAAAATAGCAGGATACAAAATAGTAAAAGAAGGATAGCAGAAGCTGATCTTTATTTCTTAAAATTCACACTATCCTGAATAACAACTTTGTGTGGAGATTAAAGACTTTGGCATTTCTTTCCACTCAAAGATAGTTTTTTTTCCATTAAAATTTCAGTTACATAAAAAAGGGCTGGCTGTAACTCCTTGGTAATAGCGTCCTTGTGTCAGGCTATATTGCTGAGTACTTCAGTTTCTTTTCTTAAAAATGGGACTTAAGAGTATTACAGTAGAGAATATCATAACATTTTATTGTACTAGAGCAACAAATTCAATATAATAAGTACCAAAGACAGAAGATATAGACCACAAGCCAAGACAAAGCCATAGTCTGTCTGTAGGCAAAATACCCTAGGATTTTTGTAGACCTTGGCAGAAGTACATAATGAAAAGCCTATGCATTTTATAATATTAAACAGGACGTGACTTCAATACTGGGTATATATCTTTGCCTTAGCTTGATATTGATATCTAATCATGTTCCTTGGATGAACTGAATATGGTCCTTCTCCATATGATCTCGAGTTCACAGCATAAGTGAAATTCCTGTTTTCTTGAGGGCTGATTGCATATTTCAGTGAGTGATTACTGTGCAAACAAAAAGAGATGTCATAGAAAATCCTGCCCTGAACACTTATGAAGAGTGACTCCAAGAAGCAGAGCGGATGCCAAACACATTTCTTTGCAGACCTTTTCCATGGTTTCTTTTCATTTTGGAAGCAGTACTAGTAGATTGTACTTAGCATTTATTTTGAAACTAATTAACCTTGACTGTTTATTATGTATCTTAAAAGGCAAATGTTTAATTTCTACTTTTTAATATTCAATTTCATATGTTTCTTAGCATATTGTTTGTGAAAGCTCTTTAGCTAGAAAGACTATGACACATCATCTCAAAAAAAAGAAAAAAAAAAAAAAAAGGAAAAAAAAGCTACGATGAATTTTTTCCCCACATCTGCAGAATTTTTTTGCACACGCTGTTTTGGATTGATGAGCCTCATCTTTGGGACATGTGCCACAAGACAGCAGGATAAACCAAAATCTTCCTTGGCAGCTCTGACAGCATGTTGCAGGAATCCCCAATATCCTTCAGGATAGAGTAGAAAACACTGAAACGACATTTCAAAAGAGATAAATTCTTCAGAGCCTACTGCCTCAAATTAAACCTCACCTACGGTAGCTCCCTTGACCATACAGATATTCAACCTGTAAAATTTTTCATAACTATCACTTAGATGCCCCTGGTTTTGCTGAAGGTACTGCTGGCTTTTTAACTTTCTTTTCAGTCAAAGTATTTTCCACTGACTTAACTGGTTAGTAGGTCAGGTCCTACAAGAATAGATACAGCTTTGTAAGAGTTTCATTAAACCAATGTGCTTGTGTCCAGACCATCTCACCTGACTCCAAGATCTACAAAGGTAAGGTATGTGAGTAGTTAGATCAGCAACCCTAAGGCAGTAAACAGATTGTATCTTTTTTTTTTTTTTTTTTTTTTTTTTGATATAGGAAGCATTAAAGGGCAATATTTCTATGCTGCACTTCAGTTAGGTGGGATGAATCTGAACCAGGAGCATTTATTTGCATCAACCTGTATACTACTTGTGCAGTTGAAACCTCAACTAGAAGCTGAGAAAAATGGTTTACAACAGTGATCACTACTAACATTAACCTGCCTCTCCAAAACAGACCTCAATGAATGCCTGGAGAAACTTAATGTGGCTCTGAAATGCTTGTGCAAGTCACGCAATATTTTATCATATAAATTAATTTTTCCTTAGTTTTGAGTCCCTTTAAAAATATGGCAGGCCCTGTAATTTATGAATATTTACTCTTTTGATTAGTTTAATATTTTAACAGATACAAGGAGACTCGAGAAGGAAAATTATATTGAATGATAGTCACAGATGAAAGATGCTGTGATTAAAATTAAGGAATATCATCTCAGACCCACCGCCTTTGGCTTCTATATTGCTTCTTCAGGCTTATCCTTTTGTGAAAACTTTGCCATAAATTAAATATCTTCTCCATCAACTGCAAGAAACAAAAGATTATTTTGAAAGCTATCCTCCACTGTAAGCCATACATGAAGTGTGTATTCGATCTGGATACAAGGTTTTGTGGACCAGGAACAGGCTATAAGAGCTTTGGTACTGCAATGTCTTGGTGTTGATACTGCTATCTTTATAAAAATATACTCTGAATATTTATGCTAGAGAAGAGCAATCTTTATTATTTTATTTTATTTTATTTATTTTATATAAATGCTCAGAAAATTAATTGTCATTTATAATGCTGACCCAATACAGCTTACTGGTTAAAAATAAAAGAAAAAAAGAAAAAAGAAAAAAAAAGTCCTGCCTTCCTTTAACATATTGATTGCTCTCAAGAGTAAAACTGTTGAATACTCCCTTATCATCAGCAGTGAAGTCATCTAAATTTTGCTTAAGGATGTTCAAATTATTTGCCTCCAGCTCCTTTGAACTGATATACTTCCTGACTATTTACTATTTCTCTAAAACAATGCCTCCTTGAATTCTTATGCTGACATCATCTGAGGAATTCAGGATGTGCTTACAAAAATCGATGGATTAATCTTCACAATGACCCTAAAAACAGAGAATTATTATATATCTTACTTTGTAGAGTGGGGAATTGAGGTACGGCAAAAAAACTTAGCCAAAGACAGATACATATGGTCTTAGCTGTGTAAAGCCTTAGCAAACAGAATCATGATTTGTTTTCTGGATTTCAAGTTCATGTTCTAGCAGTAATACAAAGCTTTCTCTCCCCTATGTAATGCATTCCTTCTTCCTTCAAACATCTGTCCTTGAAACTCCTGCTTAGTGTAAATGTATTATAATCCTTAGTTTCAATATTTCATTCATGTTATCCCATAAATAGATTCTTTCACAAGTAAATAATTCCATTTCGAATCAACCCCTTTTTGTAAGTGAGTCATTTTTCCCATGCGTCATATTTGCAGCTCAGGCACTTTGTGTTTTCCAGTTGAAATATACCTCTCATCTCAGTAATTATTTAGGAATCAGTATCTACTTTCTATATATATTACTGAGGGAAAAGCTTCCAAATGTTCTTAAAAGCTTTCATGTATTTTCACTGCGGCCTGTTCAATGGCAAATCTGATTCTTATTCATGGATAAGCATGTCATGTTTTTAATCCCAGTACAGTCTTTACTGTAGTCATATTTTATTTATTCAGTTTATCCCATGTTTTCATTGTTTTCCAAGAGCGCTATATCAGGCAGGGATAGAGATGAGATTTTGGAACAGATATTTATTGGCAAAAATAACAGTGAGGTACCTGACTCCTGCTTCATGTAGGCAAGCAACCTGACTGGTCAAAGCCTTCGGAGATTTGAAAATCTCTTCCCAATACCTGTCCCAAAGTGCAGCAAAACAACCTACTCCACATTTACTGTAGAAATTGTGTTCAGATAGCAGTGCAAAAAAAGAACATGAGCTGAAAACTCACACCTGAGTTTACTCCATAGAAACTGCCCTGTGTATATGAGCTTCTAAACATGAAACAAAGGCAAATTTGGTGGGTTTGCTAGTCTGTTGTCTGCTGTGATCACATTAGTTTGGAGATTAGAGCTCAATATGAAGTTCTTGCCATCTTACTGGCAAAGTCCGGGTATTGACATGATGCTTTTGATGTCTTTGTGAAATAGTAAATCTTGTTCATCATAATATTTTATGAAACGACAGACAACAGCTCCGTGTGATGCCTGTGTCCGGTTTTCCTCTTTGCCTTGTTTTTAAAACAGGAGAGAAACCCCGTAAAGCTCAGAGTTTTGGAAAAAGCATAAGATAGAGTGAACAAATTCAACATAGTAACAGGATCCTTTTCCTGCAACCTGATTTTTTTTTTTTTTTATGGAGTTTTGACAGCTAGGAGGAAAAAATGATTTCACTTTTCTTTTAAACTGGTCTCTGGTCTCAGACTCATTGAATCTTTGAGTGCTTCAGGCAGGCAAATGATGTCAGAGCACCTGGCAGAAGCTGAAAGGGCACTTGGCACAGATATGTCTTCTTTCCCAGTGACATTAATGGAGTGTCCCCAGCTCAGACTGGCCTCAGTGGCTCAGCCCAACAAAGTCCCTTTCCCTATTGCCACCTGTGGACAGGAGTAGCAGACTGTGGAAGTCAAAGCCCTTCTTTGATGATGTTTGCAAGGTCCTTTTGTAACACGTGAAAAAGAAAGAATCTCCCAAGTTTGTCTGAATTAAGAAGAGTAGAGTTCACCATTTGACACTTATATGGAAGGAGTGGAAAGTAGAGCAATATAGCATAGACTGATATCCAAAATTTCCCTTTAGCATCAGGGTCTTGACAGGAAATGAAATTTAGCTCAGAAGCATGGGCAGAAGGAAATAACTTTAGCTTACATCCGAGGATAACTTATGTTGTGGTGTTCGTATGTCCGAGAAGGTCCAAGAAGGGTTAAAACAGTCTTTACCATTGAATCACAGAATGGTTGGAAGAGACCTTAAAGCCCATCCAGTTCAAACCCCCTGCCATGGGCAGTGACACCTCCCACTAGACCAGTTTGCCCAAAGTCCCATTCAACCTGGCCTTGAACGCTTCCAAGGATGGGGCACCCACAGCTTTTCTGGGCAATGTGTTCCAGTGCCTCACCACCCTCTGAGTGAAGAATGTCCTCCTAATATCTAATCTAAAACTCCCCTTTTTTAGTTTAAAACCATTTCCGCTTGTCCTGTCATTATCTGTCTGGTTGGGTATTGCTGGAGCCTTTTTCTGGTGTGTTATGTAGTTGGTACCCAGAGCTGGTACTTGGAGTTGGCACCACCTTAACTGAGGTGGGACGGGCATAGTGTAGGTTGAATTAGGAGTAACACTGACAAGTGGAGTATACATTGACAATTTTGTTGATCAGCCAAAATTTTGGCAAATAACTGTTCCAACAAATATTGTCACCCCCCAAACCAGAAATGCTTTGTGTGAAAATGGTGAAAATTTTCATGACAAATTTGTGAGGGCAACTTTTTTTGTCCAGCACTCACAGCTACTTCTTGAGTTATTCAAAATCTATGTTGAAATCCATGTTCTGTTCAGTTCACAGCCAAAATCTGAACCTTCACTTTGTTGTTCTTGAGGTGAGTTGCCTAACTGTTTGCTTACATTTCTTGCACATCAATGACTTTCATACATTTTCACAAAAAATAATTATATCTGCTTAGCTCATGTTGAGAAGGTCCAAGGTTCCCTGTGGTTCAAGTTCCTGTGTGGAAGTTAGTCCTCCAACAACCCAAGCAAAAATTAACCAACCAAAAAATAGAAAAAATAAATAGAAAAACAAACAAACAAACACTTAAGGATTTCATACAAATGACCCAATGAACTGTATGAAACCTGTGCAGGTTCTAGCTGCTTCTTCAAGATTAGGGATATCCCTGCAGATGGAGCACATAGGTGCTGTGTATGGATCTCATCAAAAGCAGGCAAAATCAGGAGCCTCTTTGGTTTGTGCACATTCATGTCTTGCCAGTTCTGCTCTCTTTGATGATAAAATTCCTTCTTGCTGCAATTTTAAGGAAATGGGGAGAAAACGCACAAAATACTTTGGAAAATTTCACTAAGGCTTTTAGAACAATTTTCTGTTAAGCAGTCAGTTTTTTGTCTCCAAGGGGGATTTACCGTGTTTCAACCAATACTAAATAGGAAACTAAACCAACCTGTCATTGAAAGTAAAATGTTGACTCATGTTGACGTTTGAGCCAAAACTCATAACAGGCCTTGGGAAGAACAGCTAAGATCTCCTGCATCTGCTTCCTATCTGGAGGTAGAGGATATTAGCATTTTTTCTGCTTTTGACTAAAATAAAAAGGGAAGAATTAACACCAAAGTATGAGCTTGAATAAAAAATAATGAGTCTCTTCCTATTTACACTGTCTCTCACAGAGCAGTAAAATCAGTGGAAAAATAGCAATTTTTCTACAGAATCACAGTTCTCATTCTTGAAACCTTTACTAAGCCCATTTGTAAGAAATTAAAGCATTCATATTGTTGAGTGGTAAACTGAGGAAATGTTATGAATTCTGCTCCTTTAATATTCACTGTTTGCAGCAGAAGAATTAACAACACGAAATTTCATGGGTCAAATACATTAAATACAGAAGGCTGTAGCTTCTTACAATTGCAGATGATGCAGGTCAGCTTTGTTGAGGAGATAACTTCATGATATTAAACACTAGGAAAATATTCCTCTAAGAATAGAGAAATAAGTCTAGAAGAAAAAAAAAAAAAAAAAAAAAGATATTTCTACCTAATCTTCAAGGTTAGGAAACACAGTAGATCTACTGGATTCTGGCTTGGGGCACATAGAGAATACATGACCACCCAACAACAGCAAAGCAGCAGTCTCTAGGCCTCAGTTTCCCGAACTCTGTTGGAGGTGACTGAAAATCATTTCCAAAGCTTTCATCTGGGATGTTTTATTTAATGGGTTTTGTAGTGTGGGAACTGAATTAGACCAATGATATGATAAGGTCTGCCACTTAATTGGGAAATGGTTCTATGTAATAAATTTGAGCTCAGCTGCTGCCAAGTGCTATCAGAGAGTGAAAATGATGTATCAAAAACAAACAAACAAAAAAAAAAAAACACCAACCCACAAACAAACAAACAAACCCAAAACCAACCAACAAACACCTTATGCTATGGAAATGGGTGGCAGGATCTGACTGGATCAGAGACCGATGGACATAATGTGAGAATTGAAGACTGAGGTTTTGTGGTTGCCGTTACGAAGAGAGTCAGTCTAGGTGGTCTGAGTGGTGTCCCCTGGTCCCAGAAGATATTAAACCAGGAGATGGTTTGATCTCTTTGCTGTTTTTCTTTTTAAAATGTCATTTCTTGCGTCTACTTTCACACCATAAGTGTAAGGTTTTCACTTGCACTCATATTAGTGAACCTTTAGCTGCTCTAATCAAGATCCTGCAAATGATGTCTTTGGGAATGGGGCTAAATATATTCATAAGCTTTTGCAGGAGCAGGCATTAATCAGAGCAGCCCTTTTTAAAAGGACTGCATTTAATTAAATTAATTATGTCTCTTTGTATTTAATTAATTCCATGCTTCAGGGTTTCCACTGTATGCCTATAGAGGCCAGGAAGATTTTTTTTTCCCACCTTTGATGAATAACTTGGCTGCTGATTTTTTTGTGTGTGTTTACTTTTCCCTACTTTTCTCAGAATCATCAGAGATTGGCGGCAGTCTGACATGGGACATGAGATCAGGTGCAGTGTTGCTTCCCTCTCAATTTCTTCTTGCTCCTAAACTCAGATTTAAACTACTCATCAGTTACAGGTCCAGGACACTTTTCTCATTATTAGATTTGTAATAATTTTGTGCATTAGCTCAGTTCTTTGGGAATTGTCAGTGGCCAGTGTCCTGCATGGGAGGTGCCCAAACCATTGTCAACAGCAGTCTTTCCCAGGGTCATCTTCTAAAATGTAATGTTTTGGAGCCTGCTTTGCTTTCTTGAGCAATAGATATGATTTTCTCACTGAATGCTGGGGAATGTGGCTGATGATATTTGGATCTGTGCACTGAAAAGAATCTTGGGGGACCTCCTGGTCTTCGTGTCTGTTACATCTCTAGTTGCATCACTTTCTCTTGCACAAAACAGTGATACAGAATACCTTGCTCAAGCAGCAAATAGAAATACTAATATTTTATTTCCGAGGAGTTACTAATGTGTAATCCTATTTTAGCTGTTTTATCTTTTTCTCTCTTCCAGTGAAATCCTGAGACCCTTATAGCGTTATTAATTCTTCTTTCTGAAAATTCTTATGCCTTCAGGTACAGAGGACCACAGAAACGCTCCTGACACAAGTGCTTTTTGGTTCAGCTCTCCATATGTTGTCTTTTAATTTGGGGATTGTGTTGTGATTATAAATGGCAGGACGGGGCTAAACATAGAGTATTATATTCTGGCATTTGACACAGCTGTGGCTCTTCCCTGCCAGAAGTATTTATCTGGGGATGAAAGAAAACTGTTGATGCTGGTGCATCATATCAGGTAAGACCCGTTGCAGTGCAGAGCTTTGGTGTTTCTGGGGTTCCCCATCCTATATCTGCAACCACTACAATTCAGTACACCTAAAATGCTACTAGGTATCTAAAGCTACAAGAAAAAGATCAGAATAAAAGCAATCAAAAACAATCTGGTTCCAGTGAATTTTCTGAAAAAAAGTTCAGGACAAAGATTTCTTAGTTTCTCGGCTGAGACATAGAATTAAATTCCCCAAGAATTAATAAATATCACGAAACTCATCATCATCTGCTCAAATGCAAGATGTACTCTTCTGAGCTATCTCCTCTAACACAGGACAACATTAAAAAAAAAAAAAATCCCTGGAATGGCAAAATCCCCTATTGCACACACTCCTCTCCTGGGGAAAGTATGAGAAAGACCAGACAGTGGATGATAAATGCCAGTCACGTCTCTGAATGGACTACTGGAAGGCAGTCACATGTTATGTTGGGGAGCTCAACATGAGAACATACAAACACAACAACACACAATCTGATAGCCCATCATGAGGTAAACTTCATACCAAAGCCAGGGAGAATTTTGCCTCAGTAGCCTACAACTTCTTATCCACAGCCTCAGAATTTGTTGCTGTCAAACTTTAACAGTTTTTGTTGTCGTTTTCTTGCTGCATCTAACTTCTTACAGTAAGTTTTAAAGGAAAAAATTAAAAAAAAAACACAAAAACTTCCTTATAACAATGCTGTCTCCTTTTTTGAGATTTGCAGCTGAGGAAGGGTGTGTTCAGGGAAGAGAATGCCAGTTTCTTAGGAAAGCTTTTATTTAAAAAAAAAAAAAAAAAAGAAAAGAAAAGAGAAAAAAACAAACAAACAAACAAACAAAAAAAAAACAGCAAAACACACACACACAGAAAAACATTCCAATACAACAAATCAGAAAATAAACAGTAATATCAAAAAAAAAAAAAAAAGAAGGATCATCAGATTCTTAAGTAAAAGCTACAGATAGAGTGAGCCAGACGCCAAACTGATTTTATTATGCCTCCACTTTAGCATAAATAGGCAACTGTCAAAATACAGCATCTTGTCATTCGACAAAGTGAAATTCCTCTAAATTGAATCAAGTTGAACAGAGAGACGACTGTAGTTTAGACAGGCTCTCCCTCCCCTTCTGACATTGTGGGCCTGCTTGGCAGAGTGCTCAGGTTTCAAATGAAAGAAATGTGTTGGAATAGAACAAGTGATGAAAAAAATGTCCTTAACAGGAACTTCATTAATTAAAACCCAAGAGGCTGACAAGCCTTGAGCTAATAGCTTGCAGTGTTGGGAAGAGGGGTATATATTACTCCAAGCTATAAGCCAGGGTTATCCCCCACCCGTATTATCAGGACTTGTGGAAGTTTCTTCTGTAATTTAAACAGTATTCACTGTTGGAAAAGAAAAGAAACACAACATCAATAAAACCGAACACATCGCACTTCTGTTAACCTTAGGGCAGCATACAGCTCTCACCATGTATAAAAGTCAGAGCTATCAGTTTTAGGGTGTTATCCCGGTGCCCATCACCAGGTATGTAAAATAGATCAGCACCAGACTGGCTTCACAGCAGTTTCCATGGATTTGGTAACTTGTGACATTTGAAAGTCCACCTTGGACAGGATAGTGTCTTGGATTGTTTGTTCATGAGTTTTGAGATTCAGTTTTCTGGACATAGATCCAACTTTAGGCTGGCCAAGAAGTTAGGTAAATAGAGGGGGACCACCTGGGGACTTTTTAGGATCTTGCTTGTAATAGCAGAAGAGATTGTAAAGAAGGTACTGCATTTTCTGAAGATCAGATGTATCTTCTGTAGAACCTATAAAGCAGATTTTATCTTCAGGTAATACTTTTAGAATTGTTCTACCTGCCTTAATGTTGCATCGTATTTTTCATCACAGGACCCTGTGTTCAATTGTCTCTGGAGATTTGTTTAATATTTTTCCACACCATACACCTTCTTCAGGCTGAATTTCTCCTGAAGTGTCCTCAAAAAGTAAGTGTAGATCTCAAAAGAACCTTCCTTCACTCATACATGACACAAAGGGGGTAGGCTGAAGGGAGCACAGATCAGACAAGGAGCAGCAGGTCAGTGAATAATGCTATTAAAATAGGAGCTCTGAGTTGAAACTGCTCAGATTGTATCCTAATGGAGCCTGAAAGCAAGGAGGTAGAAAAGAGACTGGAGGAAAGTCACATTCCTGGGCATTATGTATCTGCATGAACCAGGCCACATGTCTCCTTCTGCAACCCTCATCACTTGTCATCTAATTTCAACATGTGTTGATAATGATTTTTTTTTCTATAATGAAGCAGAGACGACCACCTTTTCAATCAATGAGTATTTATTTGTTCCAGTGGGTTCTTGGCCTGCACACTGTCAGAGGCAATGATCCAAAAACAGGGAAATACCATGTCTGATTAGGAAGTAAAAAAATGGAGGCTTTTCTCTGAGGAGAATGAAAGGAGAGGGCAGGAATCAGGGTTACCACCTAGCTCACAGTTTACCCCCTTTAGAACAAAGGAAAAGAAAATGAACAGGACTTGTCTATCTGCCATTCCCCTCAGCATCTGTGGAATTAACATGAGCTACAGAAAGATTAAGAAAATGAATTGAAGGAAGGAAGGAAGGAAGGAAGGAAGGAAGGAAGGAAGGAAGGAAGGAAGGAAGGAAGGAAGGAAGGAAAGGGAAGGAGGGAGGGAGGGAAGGAAAGGGAAGGAGGGAGGGAGGGAGGGAGGGAGGGAGGGAGGGAGGGAGGGAGGGAGGGAGGGAGGGAGGGAGGGAAAGAAAGAAAGAAAGAAAGAAAGAAAGAAAGAAAGAAAGAAAGAAAGAAAGAAAGAAAGAAAGAAAGAAAGAAAGAAAGAAAGAAAGAAAGAAAGAAAGAAAGAAAGAAAGAAAGAAAGAAAGAAAGAAAGAAAGAAAGAAAGAAAGAAAGAAAGAAAGAAAGAAAGAAAGAAAAGGAGATTATAAAATGAACCAGCCTGTTATCTTTCTTTTTCAACTTTGGTTTCAAATTAGGGTATTTTCACACATAGGATGGAGCATATTTCCAAACAAAAACCTCAACATCTGGAAATTTCATTGTTCATCATAAACTAGACAGACCTTCCTTCCTTTTCTTCTGCTGGTCAGTCCCAGCCAAAAGCCAGAGTCCAACATCCATGCTCAATAAAGTATAGTCCCACAGAGCAAAGCATTACGCATGCTACACTGCTAAACAACTGGTAGTAATCAAGCTACTGAAATCAAAGCAGTAAAAGAAAAAGAGTTTGACCCATTTGCCAAAGCAAAAGGAAAATGCACCCAGAGCTTGTAAAAACAACAAGAAAAAATGCAATGAGAAAAATTTATTTTTCTAAACAGAAATTGCTGACTTATATCAAGCTTTCTTCAGGCCAGAGGAAATACCCAGATGACTCAGTCAGGTTAATAGCACTTTTCCAGACATATTAATCTCATAGACCTTTGCCATCAGCTGTATGACCGTTTGAGAAGACTTAAGGCAACATGGTTTGCCTTTGAATGTCTCTCAGTGACTTCTCCACCCAGTAGTTCAGACCATATGGAACTTAGGATACAAATTCAGACCCAACTTATGGCCTATGCTTACCTCTGTTTAAAACATGTTGTTGCAGCACAGAAAACACTGTGTTTTTTGTTTTGTTTTGTAATTAAACAAGAGGTAAGTCTCCATTTTACTTTATTTTATTTTATTTTATTTTATTTTGTTTTGTTTTGTTTTGTTTTGTTTTGTTTTTCTGATGCATAAACTGAATAGTTTCTATATGTGGGATCAGGCAAATAAAACTCTCATTAAGTCAGTGCCACTTTTCCCATAGATCTCTCACAAAAAGATTAGTTTCATGCCTCAAGTTTACTGTACATAAATGCAAAAAAAAACATCCCATTAGGGCCAAAGGTCTGGCCTAGGATCAGAGAGGGACATTCTCTTCTTGAACGCAATGCCTTGAAAGCAAAGAGCTACTTCACCTTGACTCCTAAAAGAACACTCTTGGATAAGGACAAACTTGAAATATGAAAAGAAAGGTGGTAAGCAAGAACGCAAGGTGAGGCCAGCACTGGAGTATTTTATATTCTCCTACTGCCTCTATATTTTAATAGACTTTGGAAAATTGGAAGGCAAATATCAAATTACTGAAAATGTCTGTCAATGAGAAATTCAGTCTCTCAACATTATTCAGTCCATGGAATTTATCAGAAAGATAATTGAACAGGGGTGCAATTGGGGTCTATAAATATGTTCTCTATGAGGAAAGAACCCACAAACAATGGCTCTTCAATCTATCAGTGAAAGGGATGATGGAAGTGAAAGGCCTAAAAATTACTAATAGAAAAAAGACAATGAAACTGATTGATCATTATCACAAACAAGGAAAGCACTGAAATATTCACCTGTGGAACTTTTCAAAGGACAATATGAAGGTCAAAGGTATGTCTTAGCCAAAACAAAACAAAATCCATTACCAAACAAAATTCCATTATTTTTAGTACTTTTTTGGTCTTAAATTCTCTGAATCAATTAATGTATTACAGTACCCCATTCCAGCATTGAGTAGCTACAAAATCACTGGTCAAATCTTTGCACAATCAGCACACAGTCATGGTGTTTTGGCACAACAGAAGAATTATGGTGTTAATATTGGTAATTGTTGCATGGATCTAGTTTAAAAGCTGATGTAGGTTATGGATAACTAGTGTATGTGGTGCCCTAAATGAGCTGAAAGGGGTTTTGATTGCTCAAGAAGGGGGCTGATAATGCTGTCAGCCTGCACAGATCTTCTCTCCAAACTGAAATATGCAGAGCAAACTGCTATTTATCAGTGTAAAAGCCTTGCCAACAGAGAAAAGAAGATCTTCCCAGTCTCTCACAACGAGCCTTTGAATTCAGGCTGTCTTCACAGAAATAATATTAAGCAATCTGAGGAGACTGCCTTATACTTGTTCCCAGGCTTCTTTGAGGAGTAGCTGGCAGAAAAGATGGAAGGGAAACAGCAGAGAAAGGTGAAAGATAAAAGGAAAAGTTTGTAGTGAAATGTTCCACTTATTTAGCTGACTAAAGTTCACCATCTGTGTAGAGCTGTGTTGAGAGCCAAGGAATTTGCATGTTACAGTGAACCGTTTATGAAATACACAAATATGTATATAAATATATTTATACTAAGTTTTCTTGTAGTTGGGGCTTTTTACTAGTAAAATACTGTAATTACACTAATGTTCATAACTTTACATAACTTACTTGCCATAAGGAATCAATAAATTTCTAAAAATTCTTGAGATTTTGAAGACAGCTTTTTCAGTATTAAATGTAACATATTCTTCCACATTTTCTTGAAGATTTTATTTCACTTCCAAAATGGATATTATTTTTGTTGTAACCCATTGCTGTTTTTTATGACTATACAAAATCTATTAGTATCAGCTCATGAAGAATACCCAGCACAGGTGAAAACATTCCATTTTATTATCCAAAGCAACCTCCTTAACCTAGACAAATCTTTCTAAAACAGAAAGAATAAAATCTTCTGGAGTGCCAGGGCACATTGGCACCTTCATGGGGTTTAGTGAAGAAATTTTCTTTCCAACTTATCTTTCTATGTGTGAAAGGCTTTTTTTTTTTTTTTTCACAAAGAAAGACAAGAAGCTGGTGGCTCAGCTGCTGCACACTACTACAATCTTGTCTAGATTTGCACAAGATGAAGATTTGGACCCATCTGGTCACTTAATAGAAGTGTGTGCAGGTAGACATAGAAAAAAGAATCACAGAATCACAGAATGGTTTCTATGGTTCCATGTATCCTATAGGATAGGACAGGACAGGACAGGACAGGACAGGATAGGAGGGAAGGGGTTGGAAGGGACCTCTGGGCCCATCTGGTCTAAACCTGCAGCTCAAGCAGGACCACCCAGAGCTCAAGACCATGACTAGGTGGCTTCTGAAGATCTCCAAGAAGGGAAATTTTACAACTCTAGACAACCAGAAAAGCAAAAATGAAGCTGCCTGGCAGTATCTTGCTCATGTGCCTTGTTTTGCAGTGGTTGTCAGTATATCAGCTTGTAAATTATTCTGCATGATGAACAGCCACCCCAATTCTCCTTTCTTTAAAGAGATCATAATGGTTGTTTGATGTTAATTGATTGTAGAAGCTCTCCTACCTCCTTCCACAAAACCAAACTCACGTTTCAGAAAATAAATCGGATGGAGAATTCTGCTCTGGCCTGGCACTTTCAGTATTTTCATAAATCAGTTGAATAATGGACATCATGGTTAATAAATGTAAGGGTATCAGCAGATTGGCAGAGTTTATGTGCATGCTGGAAGAAAATTCAGGAAGGGCAGAACAAAGTGGAGAATGACTGGCGGTTGCGTTGAAAAAGGTTGAGGAGTGGAGCAGAAGTTGAGTGAATGCAACTCAATGTCATCATGATGTTGGAGTAGAAAGGTAAATGTGACAAGCACCAAGCAGGATCACCCATACCACTCCATTTGATATGTCTCCAGCTGAGGTAGCACACCCAGCTCTGACACCTCGCTTAAGGAAAAGTATAAATTGGGTGGGAAGAAGCCAGAAGACAGCATGGAGATAAGGATGGCTAGAAACCTGACCTGGGAAGAAAAACTGAAAGACCAATTTTTAAGAAAATAAACCTGCAACATCTCTTGGAGGTATCTTCTATATATTTCTGTTTGCATGCAATGTCCATTAAACGTGCTCACTTTCTCACTTTTGCAAACACAAATGAATACATTTCCCTCTGGCCCCTGTCACAGAAGACATCTATGAAGAGCCCTGGGTGTCACCCGGACTCCCCTGAGTTTGAGATCGACCCCCTCATCTCAGGTCTCCAGACAGCTCCGAACCTGTCAGCCAGCAGTTGGGAGCTCTCTGCAGCCAACTGCCTTACAGCTTCGGGATGAGGTGTTGGCTGTTCCCTGACTGCTGTGTACATAATAGTCTGGGTTTAGGCATCAACATGCAGATGGGTCCTTCCCTTTGTGGAGCAGTGTCTTCCCATCTAAATTACAAGAGCTGTAACTTGCCTTGAACTGAGATCGCAGTAAAGTAGTCAGCTAAAAGCTCTAAATGCAGATCCATTGCCTATTTAGCTCAAGGAAATGGCAACTGCTCATCTTTAGGGTCATAAAACTAACTATAATAAAACATATGTTCCTAACGGGGGCTGTTTAAATAGCAGAGCTGAAATAGCATCTGTCTGAACACACAAAAACACATGTACAGGGATCCACTCTCTGCCTGAGGTGTATCATTTGAACTAGATCAGCTATTGATGCTAGCTGGCTATGATTAGTATCCATGATTTACAGAATTTCCTCTGTGCCATATTTTGCAATTGGTGTAGGTCAAGTGAGCTACTAGGTGAAATGTCCACATCAAAACTTGAAATTCATAAATGATAAATCAGGTGGACGTTGCAGGATCATGTGCGCTTCCATTGCATCAGTTAATGTTGTACTGAGCTAAAGCACTACCAATAAAAGTCTGCCCCCTCCCCCCCCCAAAAAAAAACCACACCACCACAACCACAAAAAAAAAATAAATAAATAAATCATAGAATACTTTCTTGATGAAGCTGAAGCAAAACTATTAGCTTCTGAAACTTCTCATTAGCTTCTCAGTCATGGCTCTGACAAAGTATGAATATTATAAACCATTAAAGTATTTGTTTGAGGCATTCATTAGAAGCACACACACACAGACACACACAAATACACATTCAATGTGAATAAGACAAGCAAACAATCTATATTCTGACCATTCATGTAAGCATTTCATCTACAGATGGTATTTTTGTTTGCTTGGGTTCTGTTTAATTTTTTATTCAACCAAAATATCTTAGCAAAAGCTTAATTGCTGGGGATTTTCTCCAGTGCTGTGAATTTCAAGAAAATCTAAGAATTTTCAAAGAAAATGTATGCCATCATCATCATAGTATACCTGGCTGCACCCATTGTGCAAATAACTCAGTGAGAGTACAAGCATGTCATGTGAACAGATTTTCCAAACTGTGAAAATTGTGGACACCTGCATAAAAAAAATAATAATAATTTAAAAAAAAAAATAACCAAAACTGACTGACAAGTGAGTTCAAGTGAGTTTAGAAGCATTTACAAAAATCATTTAAAAAAAGAAGTGATAAAATTTACTGGTTACATTTTTTGTGTGTGAATTTTTAATCAACAGTCTGTACATAGCACATTGCAACTTACATAAAATATTTTCCCTAGAAAAGAAGTCTCAGGATAGATTTAAATTACAGTGAATCTTCTAGCTGTTCAAACTGATTATATCTCCATGAAAACAGTTTGAAAATCTTTTTTTCCTTTTTTAAATCTTACTTTAGTCAGGTTGCGTGAACCATCAGTTACATTCAATTACTACTGAAAGAGAGAGATGAGCCTTCAAGTACTATATATGTGTACCCGTTTAATAATCAGGCTATTAACATTCCAATCCCTATAGTCATTAGGCAGTATCTCCAATGGAAAACTTCCTTTTGAGGTAAATGAATATTAGATTAGGCCTTCAATTTGTTGTGGTCATGATCAATCCATGCAATGAAGCCAAACCCCAACATACGTGGATCTGCACACAACTACATGCATGCACACATCTTTGTGCACATAAATATTTTTATAACAGATGCCTCCAAATGGCACAAATTCCCACAGAATCTCCAGTTCTTTTTCTTGGTGTGCAAGCAGATTTTTCTGCCCTGTAAAGGCATGCTGTTACACTGTTATGAGTTTTATTTTACTGGTTAATTGTTGACTGAAGATCACAAAATCCAAAGCATGAACTGAACCCTGAGAATTCAAGGGTAAGTTCAGAGCCTAGACACATTCAGGAGTTCTTAGGAACTTACTGAATCTGAACTTTTGTCGATTCTAATCTTCAGACTTTCTCTGAATCTGTGATTGGAGCTATTTTTTGTGTTGAGACATCTTGGGATACAACAGCCAAGGAAGGAGGGCTTGCTCTGCCTGTCCTTGTAACCTGCTCTCTACAGGAGAGGAGCAGACATCTAAATAAACCAAGTTGCACTTTGTATGTGACCAATCTCCTCATCGATCAAGCTGCTTAGTTTAAACATACGTATATATGCTATCTGTGGTGGAATACATGAGAGAACAGAAGGGGTTGCAACTTCTGTCTAGTTACTCAAAAGCTTTTCATCTTAGCAAAAGACAGAGAAAGTGTTCAGATCAGAATGCCACAGCTCCTTCTGGTTCATTGCCTTGGAGAGGTAAGAGTGACTTTGGCATATGCCCCTGTTATTGTGTGCCAGCTATGAGAGAAGCCACACTAAGAAGCTTGAGGCCTTACCCCGTGAGCAAAAAAAAAAAAAAAAAAAAAAAAAAAAAAAGAATCCACTGCAGTAATTGCTTCTTGTTAGAGCAGCTCAAACCCACAGACTGCAAAAGGTTAAGCTTTTGGTATAAAACCCAAATAGAGTTTGTCATGTTGGTCCCACATAAATACAGTACTCTACTGTTTAGTTTGTTGTTTAAATCCTCCCCTTTGCCAGTGCCTGGGCCTTCTGCAGATGTCTGAACATGGGAGAAGCTTTCTGCTGCCAAATTCATTCTGAGACTAGTCATTTATTTTGCTTTTTTTTTTCTTTTTTTTTTTTTTTTTTAGAATCACATAATCATTCGGGTTGGAAAAGCCCTCCAGGATCATCTGCTCCAACCATCCCCATACCCCCAATGTCACACTGTCACCCACTAAACCATGTCCCTAAGCACAACATCCAACCTTTCCTTCCTTTCCTTGAACACCCCCAGGGACGGTGACTCCACCACGTCCCTGGGCAACCCGTCCCAATGCCTGACTGCTCTTTCTGAGCAGAAATGTCTCCTCATTTCCAACCTGAACCTCCCCTGGCACAACTTGAGGCCATTCCCTCTGGTCCTATCACTGGTTACCTGTGAGAAGAGGCCGACCCCCAGCTCCCCACCCCTTCCTTTCAGGCAGTTGCAGAGAGCAATAAGGTCTGCCCTGAGCCTCCTCTTCTCCAGACTAAACAGCTACAGTGCCCTGCCCTCAGACGCTCCTCACAGAGATTGTGTACCAGGCCCTTCACCAGTTTCACAGCCCTTCTCTGGACATGCTCCAGGGCCTTGATGTCCTTCTTGTCCACTGAACACAGTACTTGAGGTGCTGCCTCACCAGAGCTGAGTACAGGGGGACAGTCACCTCCCTGGCCCTGCTGGCCACACCACTTCTGATACAATCCAGGATGCTGTTGGCCTTCTTGTCCACCCGAGCACTCTACTGCCTCACATTCAGCTGGCCATCAACCAATACCCCCAGGTCTCTTTCCACAGGGCAGCTTTCCAGCCACTCTTCCCCCAGACTGTACCATTGCTCAGGGTTGTTTTGCCCCAAGTGCATTACCTGGCACATTTATCCTTGTTGTTGTTGTTCTTTTTTTTTTTCTTTCTTTCTTTTTTATTTTAGTAATTCTTGTGCTCACCAGAACCAACATTCTGTTTCTGACACACAGAAACACATGTGCACACATGCTCACAAAACCTCATGGCCACTTTCCAGGGAAAAGGTCAGGTCCTCGGTGCATAGAGGTTTGCTCCTAAGTTCTCTTGTCTACAACATGAACATGTTCGCCATACAGGAGCACACCCAAAGGTGCTATAACGAGGCTCAGGGCTCTCACCAAAGAGAAGCTACCAGCCATGGAGAAGCCACCAGCCCAGCATTGCTTGGGTTTTGAAACAAAAGCAGGTTTCTCAAGTGCTGCTGATGCTTTCTCCAAAGCCTTTACACACAATTAACTTGGGGAACTCGTCACCACTAGATAGAATTGAAACCAAGGTTGTACTAATATTCAAAATGTGGATGCTGAAGCACACCACAGAAACATCCAGAATTACCTTAGCTAGCGTAAAAATATGTGCATGTGGACAACAGCACCGAATTTGCATTCCTAACAGGCAAATTTCTGCTGTCTACACTCATTAACACATTTCCTTAAAAGGCAGTGAAACAGTTAACCCAGGCTGCAGCTCCTGCAAAAACTGTGCATGAAAATGTAAAAATGTTGTTTTCTTTCTCTATATCAGCTTGTGTCCTGACGAACTGCTATAAATTATCCTGCAATACAGATTCTGAATAGTACAGTTAAGCTCATCTCAGATAAGAAAGGTTTGTTGTTTGCAAAGATGTCATGGTTATACCCACAGTAATAATGTATCCCTAGACATAGGAATCTCAGCCTGCTCGTGTGAATCCTCGTGACTTGCTACAGTGGGAAAACATCAGAATTAAGGATGGGTCAAAGATGTAGAGTGAGGGATCCATAATGCAGTCTCCTCAACTAACCTCTGGACACCACTGTACCAAACTCAGAGGTGAAACAAAAGTTCAGTTCGAGCCACTTAGGCACAAACTAAGCCATGCTTTTCAAGCTGTACAGGCAGTGAGAAAACATTTTATAGTAATTGCTGTAATTAAAAGTTATTTTCATTTAAGAGGCTTTAAGTAGATTCCATTTTCCAAAGAAAATTAGTTTTCATAATATATTTAATTTAATCACATCACTATGACAGTCAGGATATAAAACCAACCTGGGAGTGAATATGATATTTAAAAGAAATTATGTCATTACTGATGAAGACAAGAATTTCCCTAATCATTTTAATTAAAAGTACATTGTAAAAAGTTAAATAAAACTAATAATATTGGCAATTGTGCACCCACAAAAACGTTATCAAGTGAGTTGCTCTTCTTTAAATAAGGTAGTTTAAATAAAATTGCTCACCTGCTCTATTCATTTGCTTGAAGCTGTTAAATATTCAATTACACTGATTTGAGGTTGTGATCTGGTGTTACATGATGAAAGAAGAGAAAGTGTTAGATCAGATGTACTCTGACTTTGTAGATTGGATCACAACTCATTCCTGTTCACCCTAGAATGAGTCAGGAATAATTCCATTAAAAATCCTTTTATGAACTTTCAAAGCTAACTTAAGTCTCGTTTATAGTGCTTTTCATATAAATGCTTCTCCATATCAGCCTGCTGTCCTGGCATCCCTCCTTAGATGCACACCTTACCACCTCTCCCCTTCTACAAACTGGATGCCCATTAGATTTGATTTCACCAGGTATGGCCTATCATTTCTGTTATTGGTCTCCGCTTTGGCTGTGGGGTCTGCCCATGTTTCCTTGCTCCTACCCTTACTTTTGTCAGGTCCGCCCTGCTTCCCATGTATGGGGCTCACCCACAACTCCTTCTTGCTCACCCTTGTGTTGTGTGCAGAGACTCTCTTGCAGTAACCCCAAGACACGGTTGATTTCCCTCTTGTCCAGTACACCTTTGTGTAACTCTGCTGATCTTCTAGTGACTTATTTTTTAGCTACTTCCAGACAACTTCACGCCTTAATATTCCCAAACACTTTGGTCTGGCTTTACCTGACCCTACATTTTACTCATTGCCATCCCTTTCTTCTCCCTTTCTTCTTGACATTTTTTCCATATCAGATCTCACCAGTGCATCCAAAGGTGAAACATTACCTCCCTCATTTTTTAGTGACATTTTTCTTGACCCCTTTCTGTCCCACAGCACTCTCTGTTCTTCCTCTTTATACAGACAGGTATGTTTTTGTTCCTCCTCTAATGTTGGTGGCCCTACACACGTGACATCTTCTCAGATCCTTTCCTTCATTCCTCTGCATTCTCTATTTCCTTTTCATTTTTACTGTGTTTTCCTCTGTCCTACCCCACTATAAAACATTTTTCTCCTATTGCACCTCCAAAGACACAGGTCAGGCTTAGGATGACAGTGTATTTTGGCTACTGGTTGTCACACTGAGCAGCAGTTGCCTTCTTCCCTTGCCACCACTATCAGTAGCCATCTGTTGTTTCTTGCCTCACACCTACAGCTTTGGTACAAAGTCTTGCTAACACCACATGGAGAGTCACCAAAACCTGCCGAGCCACCAAAATGGCCCATGTGGAAGCTGATAGCCCTCAGCAAACACAGGGCAAGCCAGCCTGTAACTTTATTAACATAGAGACCTTATTTATACATTGCCTTGTTGGGGACCTGACCCTGGAGTTCAGGTCTCCCAGGGGCTAAGATACTATGACTAATAATAATACTAATCCTATGAATATCAGCAAGGGAATGTTTTTGATTACAATACAGATGCTGGTGCTTATACACAGGGCTTTAAATTCTGCTTGCATTGTAATTTAAAAGAAATAGTTGTGCTGTGGATGGCCCTTTGACCCATCTACAGTTGCCCTCAAAGTGATGTGAAATCCATCCCCTACAGAATAGCAGTGCAACGAGCCAATTAGACCCCCAAGACCTACAAAGGGTGAGTTATGCCCAAAGAACGCCTACATGTTATAAAAGTATATTGCTGCAAAAAAGTACCCTAACTGTGTAACAGTCTCTTTGAACACAATATAAATGCTACTGTGGACCACAGGGGTTAATCCATTACAACAAGGCAATTAGATTTAGTGACTGTTTGGAAGATAAAAGCAGCAAGTCATAATCAATCCTGAGAACCCAGACATGATAAATTTCTATAATTTCCTCTTACTTCATAGATCTGAGTATGACAAAGCGAGTTAGGGTGGAGCGGTTACAGTCCCATGTCAGAAATGTAAGAGGAATTTTATTTTTATTAAACAAGTTACTTGTGAAAAAGGAGTCTTTCTCTCGCTCTCTTTCTGGCAATCCCATTCCAGATGGTGATATGTTTAGCCTTCAAACATTTTGTAGATGCCTCTCGCTAAGCTTTGAATGTCAGCTTCTAGAGGGAGATGGGAAATATTTTTTTTTTCCCCTCTATGTTGCTACAAATAAGTGATTTTAAACTGAAGGTGCCATTCCCCATGTTCTGGCTAAATCTTGCCCAGAAAGTTATGTTCTGCTTACAGCTTGTTCCATCCGTAGTGGGTAGTGGTAAAATACATTTTCAGTTGTCTTGAGGTGCTATGTGGAGTTATGCATAGCCAGATGCTTTCTGAGCCAAATTTCAGTAGTGGGCCAAATGATTTCTGCAGGAGAGTGGCAAACCCCCAGCCATAGCTGCTGGGCCATCCATAGAACCAAAACCCTGGGCCAGAACAAAAGAATCACGAAAAGGAAAGCCACTGTGGTAGCTGGATCTGTGCATACATTGGTACACTCTGCAGCAGTGGGAAAAGTCATCTAACCCATCTGAAGGAGGATCCTGGCTCTCTGACAATGTCCTCCAGCAACCTGTGTGTTGGCATAAGTTAGACACTTGAGGTTAGATGCCTGCTTGGCATAACTCCACTGATCTCACTGTGTTGTGCTATGCCTGCAGAGCAAAAGGCCTTGTTCTCATAGGTAGGTATATCAAGGTGATGCCCTTGAAGTGCTGATCTCTATGCAGAGTCACGCATCAGACTCCACCTGGAGATTCTACTTTGAGAAATGGCAATCCTAGCTGCAAGGCACTGCCACCCTGTGCAGCACAGGCTCTGGGGCTGTGCAGAGAAATCCCTCCTGGCAGGTGTTAGCTGAAGCCTCTTAACAGCTGGGGGGCTGAAATTCAATCACAGATAGTAGGACTTGTCTTGCCTAGCTTTGGCTCTCCACAACTTAGTAGCCTAACCCAGGCTAGTCATTGAGATTCCCTCTGCACTCAGGAGGAAAAGGTCAAGGAGGGATTAGGATCGTGAATAAAGAGATTACCAAGGGCTAAAATATTCCTTTCTAGGCTAAAGGGGGGGAACTAATGCCCTCTGAAGGTGCTGCTGACTATATAGAGAGACCAAACAGTTTGCTTAGAAAGGACACTTAGCATGTAGAGTTAGTTAGGTGATATGGACTGTATTAATTAAATCTGCACTAAGATAGAGGTAAAATGATGAGTTCAGGTACCTGAAAAGGCCTGGTATTTGTATCAGCTAACTAGCCTCATGCTCCCCTTTTTTCACATGGCCACGAAAAAGCCCCAAAGTAATCAGGCTTGGGCATCACCCAGACATTGTCCTGGCCTTTTGCAGAGGCATAACTTCAGAAACACCACATACGAGTTTTCAAGAATTAATTTCAGATTTCACTGGCTAGACAACACTACCTTTTCCTAGAAGACTGTTGGCAGGTTGTCTTCTTTGGTGAGCCCACAGGCTCTCTGTTGCAGGAGTAGAGAACCAACAAAAAAGGTGATACAGCTCTTCAAGTAGATCTGGTGAAGCAACAGTCACCTCTGCTCCCCTCCCACCCATCAGATATCATGAGGTGTGTCTGCTGGTGGTATTTAGGTCAGGACAACTGGGCTGGAGCCAGCTTGCTTATTCAGTGATTTAAGTGACACATAATCTCCCTTTTGACAACTGGCCTGCATATCTGTGGTGATATGACCAGCTAACTTCAGTTCAAGCATTCCTCATCTATGTGCAGTTTATTTGGGATTTCAGCATTTTTTCTTACTTGTATAAGAATATGCAAGGAGGAAGAACATGGTAGCAATTAAGTGCAGCCATGAATTTTATGAACAGTTTGCTGGAAACCACATTAATGACTTCATCAAGGCTAAGTGCACACATCAGCCCCGCAATATTTACTTTTTAAAATAAATTTAGTGCTCAGGAAAGATGCCCAGCTGACAGCCCCAAGGGCTGAAGCCCTCTCCTAACCACAGAAAAGATATAGTGAAAGCAGTAGTGGGATATACCTCACCACATTGCCATGCACATGTAGGCCTCAAGCCTGTTTCAGAGGGGTCACCTCTAAACTGGCAGAATAATTCAATAGTACATCCCTCACTGCTTATCTGGACTTGGAAGAGGTTCCAGTTTACGCCAGCATTAATAGTATCTTCAGCGCTACAGTAACTAGAGCCTGGATTCTCTTCCAAACTGCAGCTGAAGAAATCAAATTACAGCTCTCCAAGAGTTAGCATCATGTTGGTGTATTTCTTCACCCAGTAGGAACTTGATGCTTTGAGCTACCTCTGAAACTAATCTTTGTTGTTGATTTACTATTGTTTTTTCTGACACGTATCCTCATTCTTTTTTCCAGGCTGTCTCTCACATTTAGAAGAAATTTCCCATAAATATCTGCACACCTACCCTGTTATCATGACTTTGATTCCCACCTTAAATATCTCCTTTGCCATAGTCCTTGAAGATGACCAACTTTAATATATATATATATTCCCAGTCTCTATCATACTTGGAAGCAATAGCTCGCAATAGCTCAGTGGCTGTAATTCCATGGCTGTCTGTTGACTTATTCTCATCCAGCTGGTGGCTCACGGTCAGCTCTATCCATCTGGATGATTTATTCCAGCCCTCAGCCACCAGACACTTCCCGCTGTGTTGGTACACCTAAAAGATGGACAGTCCCAAACTACTCTGATGAATAGGTGGCTTTTGAATGTAGAAAATTTAAATGGCTCTGGGACAGACTTTTGGCTTTTTAATGGAAGAAACCACTTTTAATGAGTCTGTGCAGAGAAGACAGTGAGATCCAGATTTTCTGCAACAAAAACAACAACAATTTCAGACAACCCCAACCACAAAATTTATATCCAATTCAGGATTTGAACAGCCATAAATTTTGCTCCTTGTTATGAAATTCAGCTCAGATTCTCGTTTCAAATGATTTCTAAGGCTAGTTTCATGACTGGACCCAGGCCATTCTCTGCTAGGAACTGAATTACTGCACATAGAAAACTGGAAAGTTCTCAAATGAAAAGAAAAATGCTGCAAACAAAAATTTATTGCCAAAACTTTCATCCAAAGGCTGTTACCTGGGTATTCCATTCATAACACTTAAGGCTGCTTAACCCTATTTTTTCACACTTTTATTTCAATGCTAGGAAAACTCAACACATACTGTTTTTGCATAGCCACTATTTCACGTGAAGCTATTAGAGATAAAAGGCAAAACCAAAGTTTTCATATTTTCTCTCCCTCACAGTGTAAGGATTAAAAGTTGAAAGAAAATATCAAGGAAGCTCTTTCAAACATATGAGAGGAAAGAGTATTTTAACAGTCTGCATAGTGAGCCTGTGAAATTCAGTACTCTTAGATAAGATTAACAAATGTACTTGAGGACGTAAAACAAATAATTGATTTGAAAGCAACAATGAACATATGTTATGTATGAACAGGGCGGGTTTTTAATTTTTGGAACAAGTGCCATAATTTCATTTTCCTATAAACTTTTTATGAAGTAAAGCAAATGAGGAAATTATTCATTAGATAAATAGAAATAATTGTGTTCTCCTCTTCAACAAAATCACTAAATCACAGAACCGCTGAGGCTGGAAGGCATCTCTGGAGACTGCCTAGTCCTGGCTCCCTGCTTAGAGCAGGGTCACTGACAGCAGGTTGCCCAGGACTATGTCTACTTGGGTTTTGAATATGTCTAAGGGTGGAAGCTCTGCAACCTCTCTTGACAACCATTTCAGTCTCTGAGCACCTGCACAGAGAAAAAGCTATTTCTTACATTTAAGTAGAATTTGCTGTATTTCAGTTTGTGTTCACTGCATTTTATTCTTACACTGGGGTCCATTAAGATGAATCTTGCTCTGTCTTTTTTCTTACCAATCAACTATGTACAAACACTGGTAAGATCCCCCTAAGCTTCCTCATCACCCAGCCAAACAATCACAGGTCTCTCAGCCTGTCCACAGATGCTACAGCATGCCCATGTCCAGCCCTGGCAGGAACACTACCTGTCTCTTACCAGTGCTGAGCAGAGGGGAAGCATCACCTCCCTTGACCTGCTAGCAACATTCCTCCTAATGCAGCCTGGGTTTTCAAAAGCAAACATTGCTGGCTCATGGTCAGCTTCATGGACACCAAGAACCCCTAGTTCCTCCTCTGTAAAGATGCTTTCCATCCAGTCACTCCCCAGACTGTACCAGTGCATGGGGTTGTCCCTACCCAGGGCAAGGATTTGGGATTTCCCTTTGCTGAACTTCATGAGGTGCTTGTCATCCCATTTCTCCAGCCTGTTGAGGTCCCTCTAAATGGCAGCACGTCTGGTCCTTCAGTCACTCCTCTTGGTTTTGAATCACCTGCAAACTTCATGAGGGTCCACTCTGTTCCATCATCCATGTCATTAATGAAGATGTTAAATGCTCTGGCTCCCTGTATAAACCCCTGGGGCAAACCACCAGTGACTGGCATCCAGATGGATTTCACACCACTGATCAAAACCTTTCAAGCCTGCCAAATTACTTGCCTGGTATTCTTTTCTCACCTAGAATCTGTCACGTGGTCATGTAAATATTTACATGCATATATGTGAGTATGTGTCTGGCTTTTAAACTGTATATTTTAGAGTTACTATTGTGTGTATAGGATCCAAACATTTAGAATAACCTCCTTGGATATAAACAAGAAATACACATCAAACTTCAGAATGCTGGGCATCTCACAAACATAGCTGAGAATTATGTACATCAGGAAACTTACAGGGAGAAATTAGGAATGGAAACTATGAATATTTCAATGTGTCCTTGTGTGTTTTTTTTGTTGTTGTTTTTTTTTTTTTTAAATGTAAATTTCACTGAGGCCGATCTCTTCAGTCCATGTTTTTTTAAACATTTCCATACCTCTCGAAGTATCTACAGTATGTTAATAGCCAGCTTTTATGCAACGCAAGCAAAACTACACTGTTTAAAGCTATCAGAGATCCTACTTCGCAAGTAAAAATAAAAATAAAAATAAAAATAAAAATAAAAATTAAAATAAAAATTAAAAGTCACCTTCCCAAGGTTTTGCACTTATATTTGTTAAGAAGCTAAGTTTCTTTACGCATCTTTTATGAATTAAGAAAGGGAGGGCAAAGGTGGGTGATGAAATATGCTGTGAAACACAGTTATATATGAGGAACCATGAATGTAATGTGTATTTTCATAACATTCCCAGCAACAGATGAACTTCCACTTCATAAGAGCTTTCACATCTCTTTTTTTCTATGGAAGGGAAGATTTCCAGCACTTCAGTGTTTAGTTTCCATATCATGCGTTTGCTGGAAATGTCCTCTTTCCATACAGCACCTCTGAGTCATGGCTCAACGGGAACGCTGACTATAATCTCCTCTTGACATTAAGATGTTGCTGAGCGACTAGAGGATATTTCTAGCAGTGGAATTCATGTTCAGCCACATGTTTGGGCTGACAACCAGTTAAACCTTGCTAGAGCAATATTTATCTATGTCGTTAGTTTTTATACCAAACAAGGTCTGTAGTAACTGGATGCCCCAATTGAGCAAAACTGTTTACAAGAAATAAATCACTCCTGGCATTAAGAAAACACAAGGCCCGTGATTCGCAAGCACAGCATCATTCAGATCTTTATTTCTCATAAACCTAACCCCCAAACATGTGTATTCTCATACACTGTGACTTACGCTTTGAGTTGTGGTCAGTGTATTTCCATAACCTCTTATTATCATGCTTACCTAATCTTGTAGTCATATTTAGCTGCAAATGCATAAGCCACTGTTTCACCTCTCAAAAAAGAAAAAAATAAATGCAGCTGAACGCCTGACACAAGGTAGGAGTTTTATTTGCTTAACACCAAACCTTCATTCTAATGCAAAACTCAAAATCTGGCTCTGAGAATGTTATCTGGCTTGTCAAGCCACTGGTGTGCCTGAGTTTCAGGTCCTCTTTCTTCCGACCTGCAGAGGATATGAGTTATTACGACTTCTAGCTTGGCTTTGTGGTCTGGAGGTTCCTGAGTTGCACCATGACGTGTCAGGTAAGCAGAGGCCCGTCTGACACTTGCCAGGCTCTCAGACCTCGGTGCTGCAGATGAGCAAAGGAGGAGGAGGTTAGTCCCCTGGTGGCTAGGAGCCAGGGCCCTCAGACACATTTCAGAAAAAGAAGATGGTCTTGCATTTAGCAGCACCCTCTGTTTTGCAAGCCCTAAAAGGCAGCTGCTGAAAGCAGAGAGCACCAAGAAACCACCTGGAAGATTTAAAGAAAAAAAAAAAAAGGAAATGAAGCCCAGCACCTTGCTTGCTTCCCTGTCTGGCACAGAAAGATGCAAACAGAGTGCCGGACCAGAACTGGCTGCCAACCTCAAAGCCAGAAGTTGACATCAATACCTGCGTCCATTTTCACATCAAACTGCCCAAGCTACAGTGACCAGATACAACTACAAGGCCATCTACATCCCCCTACTTTGCCATGAGGATCAGACCCTGCTGGAGAGTCTCCAGTGCTTGATACTCTTTGGAATAGGTGTTTTTTTTATTATTTTATCTTTTTTTTTTTTTTTTTTTTTTTTCCCAGCTGCAAGTTTCTCATCTCAGATAAAACTGATATTCAATCCTGTGCGTGATGTATGTAGTTATTAGTTCCTCTTTTATAACCTAAGGAAAACAGTACTTGTATTTTAATGCTCGTAATCTCATCTCTCCAGACAGTTATCTTTTAGCAACAGAGCCTACTTCTTCCTTTCTTTCTGTAAAACATGTAGCTTAAGAAAACCTTGATTTTTGACTCAGACCTCTCATTTCCTCACCATAGTAAAAAAAAAAAAAAAAAGTTATTTGAGACCTTAATTAAGTTCCCACGCTATGGTAATTCACAATTTTTTTCTCAAATAGGTACTACCGAATTGCACCAAAAGCAGATAGTCATTGCTTAAGCATAAATTGTCTGAGCTAAATTATATGTGTTATTTGCTCTGTTGTTTCCTGTGCACTGCTTCTGTTTTGGGACATTTTGTCCAATGTCCCAGTGGTCCTCATGTAATTTTACTTACCCCATAGATCCCCTTTGCAATCAACAGAGATTTTTTTCCTGGGTTTCAATAGAAATAATTATGAGAACCTTAGTTCTTGCAGATAAATGAACAAGATCATCTGCCAGTCAACCACAAGACTGTGGGCAGAAAATTTGGTCACTACAGGGAAGGTGACAGACTAGATTTTATCTGTGATACTTCTGGTTCTAAAAGTATGGCTTACATCTGATAAAACAAACTGTTGGGTTTTTTTTTGTATCATTTTCAGTTACTTAGTTAATTTTAAACAATTTTCTAATTTTCTGCTCCTGAAAAATCACTATTTAAAGATTTAAGTTACTAGAGAGTCCAAAGGATCCTGCTCAGAACATCTTTATATAAAAAATATTATATATTTATAAAAATAAATTAAATCGGGTCAGGACACTTTTGCTGGTCCTGAGGACAGATGGTACAGCATAGATTATGTCCACATCTTCTCCCCCACTCCCCAAAATTCCCCTGTATCCTTGCCTGCCCGGCCTATCAGGAACATCATGCAGTAACTAGGCAGTACAGACCAGGTGAGCATATGTTGGCATCCATCAAAACCATGCCAGAGATCACCTTTGACTATACAATCCTATGCCAGGATATTAATGAATTAATTTACTTGTCTCAATAAATACTTTTTATGGATGTAATTTCAAGGAAGAGTTGATCCATCATAGTTCCACTAAGCTGTGCTTATGTATTTCATAAAACACAGCTTAAAAAAATTGATCAATCTGATCTAATATTTGCAATAATGTGTACCTGGCACAGGCTGAGTTTGGGTACAAAAGTTTACCTGAAGTCAGTTTTCAAGATTTGGGGCATTTCTGCTTGGTTTTATTATTGAATAAAATATACTCCTAAGAAAAGCAATCTATATGAAGAGCCTCATTTGATATATTTTGGCTATGGACCATCCCATGTCCATCCCTTTGCACAGACCCAGAAAATTTCATTTTTGAACCATGGAAGCAAAGGTGAATGGTGCTATCCCAGACCCACTCCCTCAAATACAGGAGCTGGACTCCCCTTGTGGGGCCAGGTTTCAGTTCAGGGGGCAAATTTTGAGGCTTGGTGCTGAGTACAACAGGTAGATCTCATGAGACTCGGGACAGGAAACCCTGCACCTATCAAGTGCTCTAAAGATGCCTTTGAAGTCTCAGCTGTGAATAATCATAACATTTCCACAAAATTGACATAAATTCTGGGGTGATTATACCATGTTCACCTTAACCGTGGAGCCAGAGGGATAAAGCTGTGGCACTGAGTGGCAAGTGTGCTTGTGAAATTGGATAACCCACACTATAATTTGTAAAACTGGAGAGCATGTTTGGTCGCTGGATAAAATTGGAACAGCTTAACTTCGTGTCATCAGCCCTAATAATATTAATAGCACTTTTTTCCTAGATGGTCATTTTTGCCTATAATCCTCAAAGTGTTTTATGAAGCTGACAAGTATAATTAACTCTAGTTTATAGGATAAAGATCTGAGGCACAGAGACGTGAAATAGTTGGTACTAGGACTTACAGTTCGAGTTTTGTGCACCGCCCTATACACCATCCTGCTTTCCCTGTTGTTAGATTCTTAATTATGTTAAATCTACATTTAGGAGCAGCAAATGCTGAATTCTTGTCTTTTGCTACCCCCAAATCCCTTCAATATCATACATACGATAACTATCTATAAAAAACTTTTGCTGGTTGCTGAAAAATAATTTGTTGTTATTGCAGTATTGCCTTACTTCCAAAGTCCTGTGAGAAAAACATGTATAGGTGATTGAAGTATAAAAGAAGTTGGTCAGTTTTTGCATGCAGCAAAATCATTTGAGAGGCCAATTTTTTATTTTTTATAATCTGCACACTGTCTAAAGAACTGTTGCTCTTTAGAGAGAGTGAAATAGGAAAACCTAAGACATTGGCATAAAACCCTTAGATGAATAAATTAACAAAAGCATTTAGCAGATGTGAATGGTTCGGCCAGCTCTGCTGTTTCTCCAAGCCCAAGTGTTTCCTCCACCCTCTCACACTGCTGTCAGTAGGAACACAGCCGGGGTTTAAAGGTTCAACGTCTTCCTCTCCTCCCCTTTCCAACAAAGAAGAGAGGCCCAAAATATTTCCAAAGCAAATTATACTGGAACCAGCCACAAGAATGTCCTGCCATTTCACAGTGGCTTGCGCCCAGCCAGTCTCATTGTTTTCCCAGTGGAGCAGAGCAGGAGAGCCCCAGCATGTTGCACTCCAACCTCAGCCCTGTCAGCCCTTTGCAGCCTCAGGAATCTCAGGGTAATTTATGACCAGCTGCCTCTGCCTCTGTGGCCATCTAGGTAATTAGCAGTGCACTAGGGACTTGCTGAAGGGTGACAGCCGTGCACTTTGGATCACCCCTGACCACCGACGTATGGATCTCTTGGTGTGCTCGGTGCTGTTTCTGAGCAGTCACACCCTCCATGTGGCACTGCTGCATCCCTGAAACAGCTCTGAAAGTCCAGGTGGACTACAACAGTGTTTGTTCTTCCTTCGTGACAGCTTGGCATTTGCTAGAGTTTTTCAAGCCTTTTCTCTTGGCTTTGTTAAAAGTGGTTTCCAGCTCAAAATGCCCAATTTGTAACAATATACTTCACACAGCTCACCTTCATCACACAGCTGTTGGATTAGCAGAGATCAGACAGGAAGGGTAAAAGCCACAATATGTTTTGGGTACTTAAATCATCCCCGCTAACCCTCTAACCTCCTAAGAAATCCAAATCCCTGCCTAACCTTGGAGATGCTTCCAAGACACCATCACCTGTATTCCCTACATTTGCCCCAAATCCTGGTTCCTGACACCATTAAGTAGCAACGAGCATAACCCATGCTGCACCCCTAAATACTTGCAATCCTCTTTTAAGTGTGCATCTGCATCTGCCCAGGAATACTCTTACCAGGGGGAAAGAGAGGTTAAGGAAACTGTATCCCTCTCTCTACACAACACATAGCCTCTTAGCTCTGGGAAGAAGCTGACAGGAGCACAGATTCTCGGGTGGGGAAACACTGCAGGAGCCCATAGCTCTATACTGTTGTTTATAGGACACTTTCCTATATATCTCTACATGACTTTAATTCCTTGCCTACAATAAAAGAACCTGGCACTTCTTCCCACTATGACACTCTTCATAGCTATTCATAATTTTGTAAATTTAACCATTTGGGCTGAAATTTTACCAACATTGTTTACCTGTTCCCAAAACAGAGCCCAAGGGAAAAAAAAAATAAAAATTATCTATTGTTTTACAGTGTGAAACACAATAAAACCTGAATAGGTGTTTCATTAAAAAATTCTACCATCCCTCTTCTCCAGAGCAGAGACTTGGAATTCAGCAAGGGGCTTACCCTAATGTCAGAGACATGCCTTTTCCTGTGAAAACCTTCCCTGGTGAAATTACCCAGTGAAATTATCCTATGAAATGAGCCTTTGGGAACTCTCAGGTCGCACTCACTCCACAGAGACTTTTTTTTTTTTTTTTTTTTTTCAAGTTTAACAGCTTTGGAGTTTCCTCTAGCCCTGAGCCAGCTATGAGTTTCCAGATAATTTGCTGCTCTCGGTTGTGGAAGGGATGCTCGTAATGCACAGTGCCTGGGGAGCTGGAGACACCTCTCGTATGCTCCCATTGCTCCTCCTGCTGGATCTGGGCAGCAAGAGGGCAATGGGCAGCCCAGTAGGTGGGTGGGAGGTGGGAATAAGCAGGGCAAGAAAAAAGCTAAACCCTCGAGTATGGGTTTGATCAGGTCAATGAGGAGGGGTCGTGTGTTAAGGTTTTTCCTGCAGCTACCAGATTTGGCAATTGATATCAGTTTTAAATTGAAAATTAACTTTCTATGCAAGATTTACAGCTAGAAGAAAATAAATAATTCTAATTATCAGGAGAGCTGGGATATAAGCACAAGTGTTCACAGCACCAAGAGTCAGAATCACAGCCAGAAAGCAGATGTGGCCTGTTACACCATTCATCCTCTCCCTGTAGTCTCTGCTCTGTTTTCCCACATCCTCACATGGGGTACAGTATTGCCATACAGCAGATCCTGGCTCCATACACATTCCTCAGTCACTCCCAAGACTAATGATCCCAAGCACTGGATGAGACCCAGATTGTATGGAACAGACAGGGCATGATCATTTCATTTCAGACATTACCATGAACCTTCTGCACATGGAAAGAAAACTGAGGTTGCAAAAGCTGCATAAACTTTCCCTAATTTCTCACTTGACTTTGTGACCTAAAGTTCTTGAAGCATAGGGGTGTATGTGCATGCATATGCATGTAATATATTTTTCCCAGCTAATTTGTGTCTGGGTTAAGACAGACATCAGACTGTCTAGTGTGAAAATACACGATGTACTAGATACAAATGCAGTCAGAAACTGCTGTTTTGCTACCACAAATAAGAAAACAAGGAGACTTTTATGAATTCAGTTGCTCAATAACCTAATACAGCTTTTTCAAAGCCTCAGTGGTGGTGGATTCCTGTCTTGAGGCTCTCTTGTGGTCAAGGAAGTGTGAGGAGCCACAAATGACAGCATGTTCCAAGTGGCAGCATGCAGTCTTGCAGGTCTCTGGTACTTCAGGTCCTTCAGTTTTCACTGAAGAAGTAAAAAAGCATGTGCCTGAATTTTGTGATTTTGTTTTCTGTCTCCACTTTGTACACACACTCTACTTATTACGTTTGTCAGTCTGAGAATGAAAGAGGAAACTGACAGATTTATCTATCTCACATCACTTTTCAGTAATGTTATTAGATGGAAAATGAAAAAATTGAAAACCCATCAAGCAATAGAAAAACATTTTTAGAAGTGGAGGCAGCAGACAGAACTGAAAATAGTTCTTTATGAGACAGCATCAGATTTGATCTGGACATATTTTAAATTTCTCAGGGAATATGCAAAGGAACACAGTTATTATGTAGTTGTTAGAGAGGGCAGCAGGTGGCTGGATTTTCACTTTGAATTTCACTACAGTGGTTTTCTAGGCAAGTGCCTTTCACCACAAGAACTAGTCAGAGTCTGAAGTGTTTTTTAATTGTAAAGACAAAAGTTTTTATTCTGGACAGTGCTTGAGAAAGGTTTGCCTGTTGAGATCCTTGGTGAAAGAAGGCATTCAGAAATTACTCATTAAATGGAAGAGGACTAGACCTCAGCACAAAAGCAATTCTTCATCATGAAGTGGGTGGCTGCTCTTTGAGACACAGGACAGCCTCTCCCAGAGCTGCAGAAGACCAGAGCTTCTTCTAGAGCTGGCTCAAGCTATGAATACCAGGGTTAAAAATAGTACTCAAGGATCAAAGTGTAAATCCTAGTCCTTTAGACCATGTCTTCCTAGACAGTAACACATAACTGAAGTTAAAACTTTCTTTGAGAGACAGAGGGATTTAAAACCCTGCTTTGGATAGTGCAGAATTTTTATGGGTTTAGAGACACAAAGAGCACGCAAAGAGCAAGGAAAGACAAACAAGAAGTAACGAATTTAAAATTTATCAAGAACAACTCTGGTTTGACAAGAGGACTACATCTTTAGAGCTAAGCCAACAAATTGCTTGAGAAGTGGAGTTTACCATCACCAAGTGTGTTTAAGAACAAACTGGGAAAACATGTCAAGAGCAACATGGAAAAAGGTCAGTCTTTGGGAGACACACTTGATGTCATCTTCAAGTTTTTTTCCACGCTTACATTTCTTAATTCTGAAACATTGCACACAAATAAAAATATATCAGAAAGGAATCAGTAAGGTTACAAAAAATGTTCTTAAAAAAATCCAGACTTGCACTTCTCTGAGATTTTCCTTTCCTTTAAACCCTTGTGTACCTGCACAGCAAGACAGCCAGCGGTTTGTCCTTTAATAATATTCATCAGATAAAATTCCAAAGAGAGACTCAGTTTGTCCACAGTGACCATATTTTGGCCCTCAGATATCCTCCTGCAGTAAGCAGTCCTGCTTAGAAACTCCCAAATCACCCATCCCAGAAGCATGTCCAGCACAGAAAATAGATCAAGACTTCAAAGCTGGGGAGGTTTCTGTAGGATACTGCCTGAGCTTTTCTATATAGAACTGTAAATTCAGCCCCAGAATCTGGTGTAGGTAACAGGGACAGAAGGAACTACAGTAGCCCAGTGTGTAGCAGTGGTGGCTAAATACTAGGGCCTTCTACTCCACAACTAAGCTATGATCAACGTGGAGACTCACCTTTGCAATGCATTGTCAAAAGACTGGCCTGGATCTGCTAACAGAACAGAAAAAAATTGTCCATCAGGCTCAGGCTTATTCTGCTAGCTGTTATGGCGGAATAGATTTAAGACTAGTTTGGAGTAGGTACAAACATAACCATGTTTGTCCTTGCTGCTAATGTTAAGACTAAATGCCCTTGAAAAATAAAACAAAGAGACTGAAGAGACATCGTAGACTTTGCTAAGATGATCTTTGATTTGGGTTTCTTCTGCACAGCTTGGAAAAAGACCATCAGTTCTACTATCAATGTGAATGCCTTATCACAGATCAAGAGGACCATGTATGTACATGACTTGCATGTATATGCACACAACATTCCTTGATTCTCTGTAACAAAAATACCCTCTGAAACAGATGAACTTTAAATCACATTTTCTATCAGCAAGGAAGCAATGAATGAGCTTACAAAAACTAGGACTGCACAGTTTGCTAGGCAATATATTCCAGAGATTTAATCACTTATCAATTTTGGCTCAGTCAAAACAGTAAAGGTGCAATAAAAATTCTAGTATGTCTCTCTACAATTTTTCTGTTTGTGTGGGTGTGAAGATTGCATCTATGGCTTCACAATCAACATAGAATCTGCTATGCCTCAGAGGAACCACTTTGTCAAAGTGATGACTGCTTAGATTATTGGCTATAAAGAGTCAGCACTTCCCCAGATACAGACATGAGGAAAACACTACAATAATTGTCATAAATTTATGATCTAAAAATTAGCAGTTTAACTCCCTTTTTGCAGCTGATAGGTCCTTTTCTGCACCTCCATTTTTCTACCTAGCTCTGCTTCATTTGATTCAAACTTAATAGGCAACTATTATTATTTTTTTCTGCTCTTTATTGCTACATGTGCATTAATAGAGACAGGAACCTTGAGGAAAAAAATGTATGTGATGAGATAACTAAAGACTGTATCATAATTTACAATGCCAAAAAGGAGTGTTTTGACATTGACTGACATCCTTAATTCTAGCATTTATCAGCTTTTAAGTGCTTATTTTACAGCTATAAAATGTGGTGGTTTTTTTGTTTTGTTTTGTTTTGTTTTGTTTTCCAAGTTGTTGGGATTATCTCGTTATTTTTAAATGTACTATCATGGGTCTCAAAAAAAAAAAGTCAAAAAGAAAAAGATTCACCCTTCCCCTACTACTGTCCATCAGGTGTCATCGTGCTGAAATCCACCTGGCTCAAGGGAAGGACTGGACTCTTTTGATGTAGACCATGGACCAAAGACTTTTAAAGCTGAGAGAAATCAGCAGTGGGAATAGACTGTCATCTTCAACTGTAGCTAAACTGAGATGAGAAAACTTCACCGGTAATTTTCACAGACATTTACTGACTTCAAAGGAATAATGAGCAATAGAAATGCTGGGAGCCATCCAGACCTTAGAACTTGTTGCAATGAGCACAAAACCAGGGTTGATTCCTTCTTTCCTTTCCCTTTTGACTTCTCCCAGTCTATCCTACTTCTGACACTTTACCTAATCCCATCGTTCTCACCTAGACAGTCTCAAATACTGATGCTCAACACACAGCAGAAAAATCAGGTTATGCTTGTGGGCATTACATGATTCCCTGGATGGACAGACTGAAGAACAAGACAGAAGTCTCCTAAACAGGTGGACAGGCATACACATAGGCATGTGTTTCTTTAACCTGCTAAATCTCTGTTAACAGATTTCATATTCACACTGTGATCAAAATCTGCAGGAAAAAAAAAAAAAAAAAGGACACAGTACTAAAATCACAAAAACTGGAGTCAGCACTTGTTTGCACACATCAAAGCCCTGTATAAACATGGATAGATTTGACTCTACAGTACAGATGTTAATGACTTTTTTTCTCTAGAGGTTTTCTTTTTGGTCACTCCTGTGGCAGAAAAGATAATTTTCAAGAAGCACAGTAAGGAAATTCAGTAAGGCCCAAGGAAGTGGGTATTGTCATCTGCTAACTAGCATGTTGAGCTTTGAAGTTAGGAGAAGCCACAGTGCTCACCACACCGCCACGGTCAATTTTTGAGTGGTAATGTCTTCCTCCAGATGTCATTATGTCAACCACTGTAATAATGTGCGCTCTCTCTAGCTTTGAAGGTTTTTTTCCGATCAGTGTCTAGGATTTTATCGGAAGAGTCATGGACCTTAGGGGAACAACTGCCAAAAACTCACTGTGAAAGTTTGCAGGATCAGATTACTGTGGTGGGGAGAGGGTGAGAGTCCAAGACAACTTTAGACAAATCTGTCTAACTCAGTTTATTTGACACAGGTTTTGTGATCGCACAAAAAAAACTTGTTTTCTTGTCAATAAGAAAATATTGCTACTTAATAGCAAGGCAATTATTTGGCTATATTCTGCCTCAACAAAATTAACCTTATAGCAAAATCATCTTGTCCCCTTATGACAGTCATTTTCTACTAATATTAGGGCACAGTGAAAAAAAAATAATCTTGGTAACAGTGATATTCTATGAAAGACTAAATGTTCATCAACTACTTATTACTCAGATATCAAGTACTGACAAGACATTGCAGCTTATGTTTTTTATCCTTTATCTCTTTAACCTCTTTATCCTTTTAATAACTACTTTTTTATGGAATGAAAGGCTCTGTCAGGTCTGCTATGGTTATGGAATGTAAATTAACTCACTTAGATCCTCATTATCTCAGCTAAAATATGATCCAGAGCTATCCAAAACTCATGCATAGCATCTATTATTATAATACCCTCACAGTGTTACTTATCCGTGATCAATCAGGAAGACTATGAAATGGCCAGAAATTGAGTTTATGAATCTTATGTCCAACTCTAGTGCTTCACCACAACAGCATCCTTCTCTTAAATCAGAGTCACATTTGGATGTGATTTTCCAAAATCTAATTGATGAGGTTTTACATAAGTAACATGGTGCCAGTATTGGGCCAAAAGTAACAGTCAGCTGAATTATTCCAATCCTAATAGCTTCTGTGGGTTTGAATCGGTATTAATGAGGGCAGGATTTGCCACGGCATTACTGTGCCTGCAAAAGGATTTCAGGGATCAGAACTTGAGTAGGATGGATAAGGAAAAAAAGAGGGTCAAAATATGAATTTATGCAAGTCAGCTTCTTGGTTCTTTTGTTCAGTTTCTTTCAGGTGATAAAATCTCATGGTTAGTTATTCCTTGAATACAGTGATCTTGCATAAACTTTCTTCAAGGTAAGAAGTGTTGCATATTGTAAACAAAAAAACACGTATACTCATGCATTTGAGTCAAAGCTTGCATAAATCCCATATAAATCCCGTCCTGTAAGTCTGGAAAAAGTTTTGCTTTCAGACGAACTGCTTACAGGAAACATGGACTGGTAATGTCTGAGGAAAATTTTTAATTCAACAAATCTTGGTAATTTGCATCTAAGTACTACCTGAAACTCAGTAAGTTGATGCCTATTTGTAATATCTGTAGAAATTCAGGAGAATTCCAGAAGGTGGAATCAAGACTAATGTTTAAGTTTCCAAGAAAAAAATGTGAGATGATGCAAACAGCTAATCAGATCTGACTTCAGGTCATGGCAAAATCAAAGGACTACAGAAAAGTGATTCAGTAAGTAAAGGATTAAGGCATAAGGTGTAATTAGTGCCAGTCAGTAAGTTCAAATTAACCTGATTCTCTTTTGAAATAACACACTTGATCTATAGTACTATCTGCCAACATATATGAGATACGTCCATTCTTGCAAGGTCAATTGACTGTGCTGTTATTCTTCTTCAACCATGAACACTGCATAGTCTCAACAGCACATATCTTATACGGGTTAAGAAATTATTAGCCAGTAGATCTCAGGAATAGGAATGTCAACAGGAAATTAGTTTTGAATATGGTACATCCACTGGGATCCTGCAGGGATTGGTATAATGTGCCATGTCATTCAGTGCTTTAATCATTGTTCGGAAAACAAGCATAAAAAATGCTGCTAATAAAATTTTCAGATAACATGAAGTTTTCCAAGTGAATAATAAATGAAGACAGAGCCACAATACAAAGTGATCTGGATCAGTCAGTAACCTCATCTCAGTCAAAAAAAAAAAAAAGAGAGTTCAGCAGATCCAAATATAAATCTACTTCTGGAATTAAGTAGTACAGACTGTGTACAAGATCTTCAGAGTAATGGTGAATGCCTTTCTGGAAAATATGGGTAGCCACATGAAAGTTTAAGTTTTTGTGAAGCCGGACATGGCCCAGGACAGGAATAATGGGGTAAACTGTAATAGCTTGTACCAGTACCAGTACCAGATCACATCATTTCAAAGTTTTCAGTTTTAGACCACAGAGACCAAGTTCACCTGATCATAAGTAGAAACCTAAATTACAGATCTCTGCCCAGAGCTAGTCACTCTGGACTCTCTTAATAGTCAATTTCGGAGAGAATCATTTTAAGGTTGTGATATGTCTCTTCCAGATATAGATAACAAAAATAAGCCAGATGAAGCAGTCTCCAAGATATCTTATTTATTTCATTTTGTTACAAAAGACACCTTGGGTGACTACATTAGATGTAGATATCCTCACTGTAGATTTCTGAAGTTGTATGAGATCCTATCACAAGTGACAACAAAAGAAACAAATTTCCTTAAAGTCAGGAGACGTTAATGTATCTTATTAAATTATACCTTCAGAAAAATGCAAATCAGGAATAATTCAAATCACTGTGAAGGAATCTCAAATTCAACTGAAAACTTACTTTGGAAGAGTCTGAGACATGATAAAAGGGATTGATTTTCACAGCTTATACCAATTTCACAATAAACATTTTGAATCACAAACAGTGTATCTTTTGGGTGAGGTTTACTTAATCAGTAGCCACCTTCAAAGTCTCATATTTCATTTACATCATGATATTGCAGATTGAGTGAAATGGTATTTTCAAGGCATTAATGCCGTTAGTTTTCTCTTAAAATCCATTTTCAAAGTGAAATTCTACAATAACATCAGTGCATCCTGATTGGTGGAGACTTCAGGGTATCTGTATCATAAACTCTACCGTATCTGTCTTTCAAGCAAGTCTACTGACATTGCCAATGATGGGGAAGGGAGAATGGCAGGCCTGTTTACCCCTACGTGTCTGGCTTGCCTCCCTGATATGACATCATTGCTCATGCCGTACTCCAGCATAATCGAGCAGGTCAGTGGTTATTCCAAGCTTCACCCATTCCAGATTCCACCCTTAACCCTCCAAAATGAGTCTTTTATAGTTAAATGATTCACTTATTAGGTAAAATAAACATGAAAATAATGTCAAATTAAAATAAAGCAAAGTAGCATGGAGTTAAATTCAGACTGACACTGAGCAAACAGTCTGGCTGGAATCATTATACCCTTTTGGAAACAGGCACGGATATCGGAGCATGGATCCAATTAGTTTCAACTGGGAGGACCCTTCCTGTTCCTGGCTCCCTGAAGTTTAAATCCCACAGTTTAGATGTTAACTTAGAGCTAGGGACAGCTCTCTTGCACTTGCCATCTGCAGGAACTCAGAAAACCTGCAAACTGGGTTCTGAAGCCAGTACAACAAAAGAGAAGTATTTAAAACTATTTAATTTATCATTTGCAAAGATCTTTAAGACCCCAGTCATGTAAATGCTCAATGGACCTTGGCTCCTCTGAAAGCCTGGAGAGAGAGACAAACCCAAGCCAAGTTCACCAAATCCAAGTGCTGGTCTACGTCTGGAGCCAATAGATGGGCCAACATACACAGAAGAAAAATGAGTGGAAAGTGATGTGCAAGGTCTCTGTGACTTACAGAGAAGAGCTCGACTACTCTTTCTCGCTTACTAACTGGACTCCATGAGTGATTTTTTCAGATAAACTATGAGACCACTGCTTTGACCACTCATTGGCTTTCCTGCTACTGTTCTTTACCTCCATCCAACGGATATGGGGTGATTCATGAAGTAGTAGGAAACAGCAGGTAAGCAGTACAAAGTAAATTTTTGGCTCTAGGCAACTTTCTGCCTTTCAAACCTATGCTCCCTTGATCAAGTTGTGGTATCTTGTAGGGAAAAGACAGAAACATAAAATGAACTGGCTTCAGGATTCAGTTAGACACAGGATCCATCATTGGGCACAGCTACCAGTGGTGCCACCCAAATACAAACCAAAGAAGGGGAGGAAAAGTGTATTGTCCAAGCTCAGTGAGGAGAAGACTTTTTTCAAGCTCACTAGGAACTACAATTCTCAGCAGCATTTGTAAATTTTCTGCTACTACTGCAACCATATCCAGGGTGTATATAATACCTACCTGTTTGAAAGCCCACCACCACAGAGAGCACTAGCAGTGCTCTTCAGTTGTTATGACCAGGGATGCAATTTTAATGAACTGAGCCAGCAGAACTCAGCACCATCTCAGCAGCTACCTAGGATGAAGAAACCACAGACAACAAATCACAGGTCAGATTTATGCAGTCCTTGATCCTACATGCAGTGAAAACCAAGAAGAGTGTCAGAATGTTTTTTCAAATACTTGAACATATATATATCGGGAAAAATACAGACATTAAAGATTTTTTCTTTCAATTTATCTGAAACGTTTCAATTCAAATGGAGTCATACTATTTCTGCTGCTAATTCATAATATTTCACCTATGTTGCTCTTCTGAATTCTGTGGATTTGTAACTGTATTTGGTGGCAAGCAGTTTTCATCTCTCTGTTACACCTTAAATCATCAATGCATGTAGGAGTACTATGCATATACTTAAATTACCTTTCAGTTCAGTGAAAATCATACATATATTTTTAATTATAAAAATGTTGACTTTGAAAATTGGGCAACAGTGATTTAAAAAAAAGTCAAAATTGATATCACCATCTTTGCCAAGTGAGAGTGATCCAATCAAAACTTGGCGTAATCAAATGGTATGAATTCTTCCAAGCATTCATTTCAATCTTTAAAACAATCCTTCATCCAAAAGGCTGATGCAGCATCACTCATCACTCCAAGGAAGCATTAGCAAAATAGGTAAGAGAAAAGAAAAGGAAAAAGTGAAAACCTTTTACTAAAAATCATTCAAAGGCACGAAGGCAAGGAATAACTGTTTTTCCTACTCATACTTCTCAAATGTGACAGCCCACGTTGCTTCCTTTTGCTTGTCAACAGTGTGGGCTAATTATCGTCTGAATGGTGACACCAACATTTCTGCACAATGCTTTACATCCTGGCAGTGTGTCACGGGGATGTGGCCACACGCACAAAAAGACCATGCCTACATTCTTCTTAAGAAAATAAATCCAGCAAGATGGCATCTCTGTGTAACTTCTCCCCTACTGCCCTAGGGGATGCTGAAGATCTCTGCCAGCATCTGCTAGCTCCAGGCCAAAACCACAAGCACAAACAAACAAAACAAACAAAAAAAAAAGGTGGAAGTTTTCCTTGGCTGGTGAGAGCCTTTGCAGCCTCCACCACTATGAGGGAAAGCTGTCCTCAGTGCCAGCCCTACCCTCCCAAACAGACCTTCCTGCAAAACTAGTTACCTTCTCAGCATGCCCTTTGTTGGAAGCTTGGTGTTTTCTTGCTCATGGGGCCACCAGAAAAGTTACCCTTGACCCATCCACACTCCCCAGCTCTTGGTGTGGACTGCAAATAGCCCCCTTCAGCCTCCATTATTTCTTCAAGAAAGACGTCACAACAGTCCAGTCCTGGCTTGATTCACTGCGATCCCCTTGCTCTCCACAGTCTTCAAGGACCAAAACACCCACAATCAAGAAGATGTAAGACACCGTAGTCACTTAGTTACTTAGTGGACTATTTCTGCTTTGGAAAGGTTGCCAATAAAATAGCAGCATATGTCTACCTATGTATTAAAAGAAAGGGAAAATAATAATAATAATAATAATTATTATTATTATTATTATTATTATTATTATTATTATTATTATTATTATTATTATTATTATTATTATTATTATTATTATTATTATTATTATTATTATTATTTAAAAAGTGAGTTTATGCACACAAACATTGTGTTCACTTTACCAGGAAATAGCTGGCTGAAGTGAACTACAGGCCCCAGACCACTGTTGTTGACTAAAGTTGAAACATTCCATTCAAACCTGTTTTCTGAGTCCAGTTTGATCAGCTCATACCTTCAAAACCAGAAAGGAAGACACAGAATTAGAGGCCAACTGCTGCTTTGGGACTTCTCCATCTCATTCACAGCCCCTGTTATCTGAATGAAATCTGCAGGACTTGAACTCTTAAAATGTCGTGGGAGTAACTACTTGTTCTCCTCCATGACCCTTATCTTCCAACCAAGTCCACAAATTGCAAATACAACTGGGAATAATAACCAACAACCCTTACCAGCCTGGACCAAGGGGAAAAAGTAAAATACTTCACCAGTATTTGTGCCCTTTAGAACTATGAATACTTCTGTGATTCTCTTAATTTTGCCCTTAAAAATGCAGAAGGGAGGCTGCAAAGAGCACTCAGCTTTCACCAGTACATTAAGGGCATGTAGAATTTTTATGAATTGAGAGGCACAAAAACGTGGTATTGTGGTGCATAGAAAGTGGTAGTAGCTAGCATAGTGCAGGCTTCAAAATCCATCTACCAGCAACTTTCAGACAACTATTTGAGCCCTGAAGTTGTTATGTGTAAAGTAATAAATCCTTGTAGAAATGTTGAAAATTTAAAAAAAGTATTTGCTGATTGCTAGCCTAACGCCACCATTTTAATACGTTTTAGACAAGAATATGGGAATATTGTGTGGATTCAAGCATTTCAGCACAAGATTAAAATCTTACCAAAAGAGCATTGTTAAACAGAAGGAGCTTAGCAAGGAAACAAACAAAGACTGAAAGGATTGCCTTTATGGTCCCTTAGTACTAGATGGTCTAAGGACATTCTTCCTGGGAGCTGATGGTGAAGGTTGTAGCCTTGCTCCTGCTGTCCCAGATGTGTATGTTTTTGTAAGAAAATAAATATGCTTATGAATGACTCCATTCCTCCATTTTTATCTCACAATAACATTGGAGCAACTTCAGAGTCATTTTATTTTTTTTCTGCACAAACATTGCCAATCACTATTTTATACAACACAGCATTTCATCTATTTTAGCACTAAGAATGTCTTATAATTAAACACAGAATACCTTTCTGTGTCAAGATATTGCAAGCTAGTGAGCAGATGTTACAGAAGTACATGGTAATGCTCTCACTGACCTTTCAGAAATCAGAGAACAGCTATTAAGAAATGTGTCTGGAAGCACTGTCTTGAAGAGATCAGTGGAAAAACAAAATTGCTCATCTTGATCTCAGAAACGCATTTCAAAATTTGCCCTGGTGCAAGGCAAAAAGCACAAATCACAGCACCTCCTCCTGTCTGCTTTACAACAAGAGATTGTGGCAACTCTGGCTCCTTGAATTTTATAAACAGTACAGTCCCAGTGCACTGGCTACCGTTTTGTATATTAAATTGTTGGGGTGGGGGTGGTATCAATAAACAGCTGCACAGTCAAATTAGTACTGTTTACTGTCAAATTAACAAGGAAAGTGATACTTTCTGCTCTTTGTTTATAACTCTGCGCAGTTGGCCCCGGCACCAGAAAGACTAAATGAAAATGGACAGCTCCCAATGGTAGATGCTCTCCTAGATCAAACAGAAGGGAAATTTTGTTTGTCTTATAAAATAAACAGTATCTTTTCAGGTTCATGTGCTCAGAATAACAGCCGTTCAGTTGCACCAGCTGTTTCTTATTTCACTGCTAATTGTATGTCTCATTCCTCAACTGACTTGCAGGTCATTGTTTGCTTGCTGATGTTCGCTTAGGGAAAGGGAGCAGGAGCCCAGCACACATGTGTGCATGTGAGGGAGAAGAGTGGGGAGATGTTTAAATGCCTGGATGAAAGTTATATGTTTGTAGGCCTGTGGGTTACTGAGATTTAGGAGATACACCCTGGCCTTTCAGCACTGTCCCTGAGGTTTGGTCTTGGAGCTATAGTATGGACAAGGTTACCAAATGGTTGCTTGCAACAGTTATACAGTACTGAGCCACATCAAGAGTTGGTTGTTGTTTTGTTTGTTTTGTTTTTTCCCAAAATAATGCCCCAAAATTCTGCATTCTTTGAGTCTTGAAAAATAATCTGAGGTCTTCAGACAAAATATAAATTTTGAACAGAACTGAATCAATACTTTTATTAAATGTCTACAGAAGGGAAAACATAATTTATTCCAAATGATCCTCATTTTTATGCCAGTGTTTTAGGTGTGGTCTAGGCTACTTGCATCAGGAAAACATTATCTCTGTACAGTACACTTCTTGCAATTCACTTACTCTCCTGACTTTCCTCCTTTATATCTTTCTTCATTAAAATTTCCTTTACTCTCACTTATCTTTGATACCTGTGCTCTCTGACAGAATGTACAAAGACTGTTCCACACAACAAAAAAAAGTCACTCATGCAAACTGTGCACAAACTTATGATAGACTTCTCCCTGATTTTACACTATTTGTATTATAGTCACTTTAAGATGCTAATGTACACTTGATATTTGTGTATCTCTTTTCCCTTAAATTTAATAATAATGTTACCTTTTATTTACAGGAGTATAGTTAGGCTGTGTGGGAAACTTTCTAGAGTTGTACTTCTTACCAGAGAAATAAAAAGGAAAACCTAGAGAAAGTAAGTATACAGATTATCACAGTTCACTATTTTATGTTCTTTGTTAAATGCTCAGAAACCATGAGAAAGAGGGTGTCATAAATGTCTGGATGCATTAAAAACAAGAGCTAGCTCTCCTACATCTAGTTAAAAGGCTTTGGCGTGATATGTTGATAGGAAGTTTGAATTATAAATAGGCAGATATGATCCCTAAAGAATGGGTTCAATACTTAGGTCATTCTTACACACCCATCTCGAGAAAAAAATTCACTGTCAGCAACTTTACAGGTTACAAGTTTGGTAGACAGTTATAACAGCGAGAATAGGTCATTTTCCAGAGTGATTTTTTAGCTTATAGATCAAATTAAAGTTGGAAG